>NC_088924.1:10282500-10517500 GCF_038396675.1 Hydra vulgaris | reverse complement strand
GCTCTATGTTCTTAAAAGAACAGAGCAATTATATATTAGTAGAAAATCACTTTTACACTGTGTTTCATGAACAAAGATTCATCAGAAATGAATTGCTGATGAATCTTTGTTGATGAAACACAGTGTAAAATAAAAAAAAAATTTGTTAAGTGATTTTCTACTAATATATAGTTATATATATATATATATATATATATATATATATATATATATATATATATATATATATATATATATATATATATATATATACAGTAGGGGTAGTCATTTTGAGAAATTTTTGAAAACGATGTACATACCCAGCTAAAGTTGGAGCAAATATGCTAAAACTTAGTCAAAATTTTTTTAGGTCAATGGGATGACTTTCAAGTACCCCTCAAGACTAAAGTTGTTATCTATATTTTCATTTTAAAAGGGTATGTCATCATTTTTTTTATATATTCTCGGTTTAAACAATATTTAAGAAATCAAAAAATTAAAAAATTAAAAGTTTAAGTTCAACAAGTGGTTATGAAATCAGCAATCATATTAATGAAATCAGCATTTTCATACTTAAGATTCATTCAGATGGACAACCGGAAAAATTCCTGCTTAAATCAACCAAAAAAACAAACTATTTTGAACTAAACAAGTAATTTACCATTTAATAAAAATCTTTTCAAATATTATCAAGACAAAAATTTCTACTAATATATAGACAAAAATATATCAAGACAAAAAGTCTTTTGTCTTGATAGTCAAAAGATCTACTGCATTTAAACTTCATAGCTTATTGTGACTGAGTTGGATTTTGATGAATTAAGTCAACTAATGATTATGCATTCTTTTTGGAAATAAGTCGTGATTTTCCACCTCTTTCTGATTTTTTTTTTACAGTTTTGTTTTACAATCCATTGTTATCACATTACATGCTTTTGAAATCATGGAATATGATAACAATGGATTTTCTATGTAAAGTTTCAAAAAAAATTTTCGATTTTTATATTCTTTACTTAACATTGTGAAAAATAGTGAGAAGTAACAAAGACTATCAAGACAAAAATTAATTGAAATAAGTAAAATAATTGAAATGTTTTTTTATCCATAGAAATATTTTTATCCAAAAGAGCCAAGGGAATAATCATTGAATCAAGATACCATGTATGCTTATAAAGAGATGCTAACACAGCGTCTACTGCCTCCGGATTGGAGCAAACTTTTTTATACTTATTCATCTGAAAGATTGCATCAAGATCAGACGCAGGAGATTGAATCGCTTTATGTGCTTGAAGGTAGCACCTTGTGTAAAAACATACTATGAACTCGCAGATGAGTTTCAAATCTTCAAATAGATTATCATTTTCTGCACAAATGTCAGTTGCTTGCACAAAAGCTGAAGTTTAAGGTAGTATAAACTCTTGCCTAAAAACCTAACATAATGAACAGCTCCAGTTTTCTTTAATTTGAAATGTGCAGAAGGGGATAAATACTGCATGGTTAGTTCAGCCAACTCTTTTCGGTCATTCAACTCGTATTGCGTTTTTTAGTAATATAGTTCCTACAGTAATTTAAAGTTTTCCTTGCAGCTTCCTTCAAAACTGTTCTATCCACGTTTTTACCAATCAAAAGAGGTCAGGTTATTTTTGTCGTATTTGAATTTAGGGTTCTCAAACATATGTTTGAACTTTACGAATAAGGGATTTTCAGGCCCTATGCTATTCTCTTTTATCACTGCTTCACAGAAATGAACCATTCTAAGCTAATTCTAATAATGCCTACATGCTAGTAGAGGAAGGTATTTGTCTACCTCTCTTGCAATCCTAATAAGTGATCCTTTCTTAGAACCAGTATTACTTGAAGTTGTATCAAAGCATACTCCACATACTTTTGAAATGAGGTCATATTCTTCTAGTATATCATGATTCCCATATACATATCTTCACCTGAAGAAGACGACAAGGCAGGTACTCCAAGAAGATGCGACACCCCCTCAATATTAACGAGCACAGCTAATCTTTCATTCTTCAATCTTTTTCCCTGATTCATTTCAAACAAAGTCTTTTCGTTGAAATGAATTATACAGGGATAACGGCTTTTTTCCACAGCCTTCTTTATATCTAATTTAGCAATTTCTGCAGTATCCTTGGCAGTTTTTTTCATCTTCCTTAATGCTGTTGAAGCACTGGCTTTGCATTTTGCGATATCAACTCCACAATCTTGAAGAATCGCTCCAGTAACTTTTTGTAAGACATTGGGGGAGATATCATTTGCTGTAGCTATGATAGATACATTTCCATCAAAAATATTCTTAGGAACTTTGGCAGTAATGTTACAATCATCTGCTCTTCTATGATACCAAACTTCCGGTTCAAATTCTTAATCAGAATCAGCGCTAGTGTCAGTGAAACTTAAGTCTAATTCTAAGGTAGCGTCAATCTTAGGAGAATTTGGTTCTTTAAATCTGTAGAACCAATCCGAAACTTTTTCAAAAATGATATAAACTCCCCTTGATTAACCTTGTCTTTAGCTGTTCCTCTGTATTTAATTTTACTCAAATCTGAATACTTCTTGTCCATCTTCATTAGGTTCTTGATAATATTTTTGTCTGACATGGTCTTTTAATTAAGCCTAAAATGCATTCACAATCATCTACTTCATATCTCTTGTAACCCTGAATCTTGTTAGGAGGGCATGATAAAATTGTTGACTTCTCAACATTATGAGGAAGTAGTGATCTTCTGTAGGCAATGTGTTGAAGAATATCCATTCCAGTAGGGAGTTGAAGACCTTAAGAAAAAAAAAATCAATATTTTAATTTTTAACATAAAGTTTAAAATTCAAAACAATTTTTTTAAATTAGACATGTACATGTTATAGCTGGTTTAGCCTCATTTATGATAAAAAGTTTGCTTTCGCTTGATCTGAGAAACTTCCTCTTCCTAATATCTTTTACAATTTTTTTTTCCATTTTTGTATTCAATCTAAATAGATTTAATGGTTTGTAATTAGTTAAAAACTTCAATACAATTTTACTTTGTATTGTAATTTAATT
The DNA here is from genome assembly GCF_038396675.1 of Hydra vulgaris. Taxonomy (NCBI): domain Eukaryota; kingdom Metazoa; phylum Cnidaria; class Hydrozoa; order Anthoathecata; family Hydridae; genus Hydra; species Hydra vulgaris. The sequence continues at coordinate 10,514,469 of NC_088924.1, read as the reverse complement.
AATAACAATCAAGTAAATACAAAAGTTATTTACAAAAATAAAATAATGTAGCACAATTTCACCTACAATTTGTTTATAAAAACTCTTAGTGACTTAAAAATGCAGTGCAGTATCTTCAGCACATTTTCTTCTGCATTATTTTATAAGAATTTTTTTATTGTTGCCGATTTTCATAACCTCTTGCATAACATAAAATTTTCATTTTTTCTTTTAGTAAATATCGTTTTAACCAAGAATATGTAAAAAATATGATGACATACCCTTTTAAAATGAAAATATAGATAACAAATAAAAAAAAAATTAAAAAAATGGAGATAATTTTTTTATTTAAATCCCCTTCAAACACTCTGAACACACCCTATTTTTTAATCTTTTTTGAAGTACTATATTGTAGAGAGAAAACAAGAACAAAAGACAATTGTAATGAATGAATTAATAAATTTATTCATTGAAACTTTGATCTATTTTAATTGCGTACATCGCTTTTAAATACAGTTTTAAAAGGTTTAAACGATTAGTTACACATATTGTCTTCTGTTATTTTTATTTTCATTTTTAAATTATAAATGTAAAAAAAATGCTAAATAGTATTTAATTTTTAACAAAACATTTTTGACGATTTCCAAGATCCTCTTGTAACTTTTTAACTTGCTAAAACAACTTTTTAATTAACGACAGTCAATAAAAAACACTATACGTTATACGTAGGAAAGCCAGAATTTTACGGCTTTTACGAAGGAAAAAACTAAAAAAAAATTGTTACAGGTTTTTAAAATCCGTAAAATTTTAATTTTCGTATAATCTAGACGTTGGCAACCCTAATTATATGGAAAGATTTTGAATGTTTCAGTTTTTAAACACTTTAGCATTTTATAACCAAAAATTTTATAATACTTAAAAAATTTTTCTTAACTTTCTTTCATAGGTAATCGTATTATTGTTCATCATATTTTATATTACAATTTTTATCATAGATACATTCAAAAGTTAAAAAACTCATTTAAATCGATAGCTTTTAAATGAAAGTTAAATTAAAGTTTCCAAAATTTTAACAACTTTTAATTGAAATACTTGGTTGGCTCGCCAAATTATTATTGGTTGGCGATTTACAAATTATTCGAACTTATTTATTTGAAATTAGCATGATTTTATAGGCGTATTATGTCCAAACAAAAGCTTTAGATGTTATATTTTTTTTCGCTTCAGGTTTTTTTAATATTTAAAGAAACTTTTCTCTTTTTTATATAATTTTCTAATCCTTTTTACTACCCATAATAATGAATTTAAAGAATACCATTTCGGAGTCTTTAGATCACTTTCGCTCATCGGCGTTAACTAAATTTAGTTAAAAATCTTTTGAAAAAGTGCCTTAATTTTCTATAGATTCTAGTTCTAATCATTTCTGACCTATATTAGCTTTATATAGTTGTCAAAATGCAATATTTCTATCAATTTTTACAAAAAATACAAGAGTTCCGACCAAAAAAGAACTTGCAATCAAGAACAAGCGCCAATAAACGATCGGAACAGATCAAATTTTTAATCTATGATGTTCATTTTACCTAAAAAAGATTTAAAAAAAAAAAAGAATCTACGGTCTGGGTTTTTTCGCTTTAAACATTTATATTTTATGATAACGCAAAATTTATCATTTTATTTTTTTCGTCTTTTCATGATTCACAGACCTGATCATTTAACGGAAATATGTCATAGTCAACAAAATATCATACAGACGCTATAGTATTTTAAAATGAGGGCATCAACTAAATTTAATCGACATATTTAAATATCTTGTAAATTAGGTATTTAAGTAAAAAAATATATTTAAATACAAAAACTAACTTTTTTTTTTTTTTTAATTTACAGATATACATTAAATATCTACTTAAATTTTGTATTTGTAAATTTAAAAAAAAAAAAAATTTTTGTAATTATGGTAAATATTGTTAATAATTAATAATATTATAATATTATTTTTGTTTATGTTTTACGCAAATATAAAATATATAATACGCTTCATTGCATGTTTTATTTTTGATCTTTTTGTTGTTATTTTCGGTTTACTTTACCAGCTAACTTATTTTACCGAAATTATTAATAAATCTTTTAATATAAAAACGTTATTAACTTATTTTAAATTATAATATTTATTAATATGCAAATTTTATTTGTATTTTCCTAACTTAAGATAAACAGCAAGAATGTAAATAAAGATTTTTTAAATAACAAAAATAAATTAATGAAATAATTTATTAAACGTATTGAACAATTTTAACTGGAGAATAACTTACGTCATTAAAAATTAAAAATAATTTTTTTTTCAACTTTTGAATGAATGATCTTGCTTGTTAATGACGACACGTTTTTTCACAATAATTAATCTTAATTCTTAATTCATTAACCTAATTCATTTCCTTGTCGTGCGTACTAATTGTGTTTTTTACTCGTCTAGCGCAACACTTTAAATCTGAAACTGATTTAATTTTTTTTTTTACAATGATCTTAAGAACCTTTGGGAATTTTAAACCAAGTGGGAAACCGCGTTATACGCGGTGCCATTAGGCTGGCTCACACCCTGTATATATATATATATATATATATATATATATATATATATATATATATTTATATATATATATATATATATATATATATATATATATATATAACTATATATATATATATATATATATAGTTATATATATATATATATATACAGTTATATATATATATATATATAATATATATAACTATATATATATATATATATATATAGTTATATATATATATACAGTTATATATATATATATATATATATATATATATATATATATATATATATATATATATATATATACATATATATATATATATATACATATATATATATATATGTATGTATATATATATATATATATATATATATACATATATATATATATATGTATATATATGTATATATATATATATATATATATATATATATATATATATATATATATATAAATATATATATATATATATATATATATATATATATATATATATATATATATATATACATTTTTTATTTCTTCTTTTTTGTAAATAAGACTGTGTAATTGTCTGTTTCCAACAATCATTTTTGCCAAGAACATCAAAAAAGCCACTATTCTTGCTTGTCCTCCTCAAAAAAAATTTCAAAGATGTGCAATAGAAAATAAGTGTGAATCTGTTTTGGCCAAGGTAAAAGAGCCATAGATTAAAGCTGGATTTTCTATAACAAACGATCAAAGTCTAGTGAAAAATCTTTCAAATCTGGAATGGACCTTCTAAAGGAGTACAACCTTGAAGCCAAAATGGGAGGAACATGTTTTGATACTACTGCAAGTAACACTGGTTGAAAGAAAGGTTCTTTAATAAGAATATCCAACAATATAGGCAAATATCTTTTACATATTGCATGTAGACATCATGTATGTAAATTAAGAGTGGTTCATTTTTGTAATTCAGTTTCAGATGAACATTCCAAAGGACCAGATAATCCTATGTTTAAAAAATTGAAAACTGTTTTTGAATGTCCTAATTTTAATTACAATCAAACAGAATTAATGAAGTTTGATTGGAAAACAGGAAAGGGAACCTTTCTTGAGAAAGCTTTACAAAGGGAAAAGATGATAAAGATCAGAGAAGATAGAAAGGAGCTTACAGAACTTGTTGTCAGTTACCTTTCTCTGTCTTCAGTAACACTAAGAAAACCCAGAGCAGTTCATCCAAGCAGGTTCCAATCCTATTCAGAGCAAGTTCCTATCCAAAGCACTTTAGTACCTAAAGCTCTAGCTTTTATCCAGCCAAATTGAGTTTGTACATCAGAACAATAAACTCAAGAGAGAAATCAGGCTAATAACTGAATTTGCAGTTTGCTTTTATGCCAAATGGTATTTACAGGCTAATGATGCTATTAGAGCTGAGTTTTTATATCTTGTGTTTGATAGAATCGGATTAGAGGAACAAAGGATAAAAGATTGGCTTTCGCTTCCCCCTGAGTTGATTTATTCAATTTGTTTTTAAAAACTTTCAGAATTATGTCAAATCTTTAATTGTAGTAAATGATCATTCAGAAAATCTGTTGATGCAGCAAATTGTAAATATCTAATGCGTTATTTGTGCAGTGGTAGAGCGCTCGCTTCATAAGCGAGAGGTTCCGAGTTCGATCCCCACCACGTCCCTGGTAGTACCGCGCTCAACTTGTCTCTCCGCGCAGCGGCCTTGTTTGTCAAGGTTCGTGTTTCGGAGTTAATGAGTTGAGAGAGGGTTATAACCACAATTAAGTAGCCTCCTCATCTGTAGTGGACTTCTGGGCCTTGGGAAGGTGAAAAAACAAAAAAAAAAAAAAAAAAAATTATTAACTGATACAACAATGAGAAAAATAAACAGAATACAATGCTAACTGTTGAAAAAGTTTGATGTGCTTTCAGAACACCTGGAAGACGTTCAAACAAACTTTCAAAAAGTAAGTTTATTGAAAGCTTATCTTCTCTTGATAAAAGGAAGAAAAGTGGTGAAAATGAACATGAACACAACTGAAATTATTTGCTCTTGAAATTTAATCCAATAACATGAAACTATCATCAAATATTGTAATTTTTTCAATTCAAAATACATAAAAATATTAAAAAAACAAACGATGATACCATGTATTTTTACTCAAATATATAGGTAAAAAAAAACAATCCAGAAAAAAAAAATTTCAACTTTTTGTAATTGAAATTTCAACTTTGAAATTGGCAATTTTTGAAGGTTTTTGAGAATTTTTTTTTCTGAAAAAGTGCTTAGGGAGTAAGGATTGAGTGGTCCTGTTGAGCACAAATTTTTTGGGAGTTTTTTTTTTAATATTTGCCCCAAATCTAGAATGTATGGTATTTTAGATTTGAAAATTTCCTCAAACTGACTACCATATATATATATATATATATATATATATATATATATATATATATATATATATATATATATATATATATATATAGACACACACACACACACACACACACACACACACACACACACACACACACACACACACACACACACACACACACAGGGGTGTACACTCAGACTTTTGGTTGGTTGCGTAAAGGGCGACTAAAAGAAACCAGTTTGTTAATGCTGGTAACCTGCCAATATTTTGATTTGACCATTGCTATTTTTTATAAAAAAATTTTGCATTTAGCAGAGTTCTTGCATATTCTAGTCACTTTTCCTTATAGGGGTAAGTGTAGACTAGAAATAATTTGCGTAAATAGTAGTAATATTGTAAATTATTGATAACATTCATTTTTCTACTTTCAGATATAACACATGGCAATATATACTACATTAGTTTTTTCACTTAAATTGAGCCCTTATTTTATAATGCTGCTTAACAAGGCTTGATTTTTTTTTTGTCAAATTTTGTTCTGTTACTTTATCTCTAAATCCTCAAATAAAATTTGTAAAAATAATAAAAATTAAAAAATATTTTTCTTTAAATGATAAAACTTTTCAGTTTTTATTAAGGAAGTATTTTTTTGAACGTTTAATGGGATCCAAAAGTGCCAAGAAAAGTTGTGTTCTTATTTAAGAGAATGATAAAAAAAATGTGTGATAAAAAAAAGAATGATAAAGAAAAACGGCAAAGAAATGTTTTATTTAAATTCTAGATAAAATAATAAAAATAAAAACAGCAAAAAGTTAAAAAATGTTTTATATAAATATTAAACAAAATAATAAAAATAAAAACGGGAAGACAAAGGTTTTATTTGAATTCCAAACAAAATAATTAAGATGAAACCATCAAAACAAACTTTGTGCTTATACCTGGTCATTCCCTTAAATATTCAAAACAGCTCAGCGTAGTTAAGGTCATTTTCAAGATATTATTTTCAGTCAGTTATTAGTTTAATAATAGACATTTTTCCATTAAAAGTCAGTTATTAGTTTAATAATAGACATTTTTCCTGGACTGCTTGATAAGCAATCAGATTTTTTTATTTTTATTTTTTATTATTCACCTCCTCAAGGCCGAGAAGGCCACTACAGATGAGGAGGCTACTTAATAGTGGTTATAACCCTCTCTCAACTCTATAACTTCGAAACACGAACCTTGAGGAACAAGGCCGCAACGCGGAGAAACAAGATTTATTGGGAAAATTTTTTGTTTGCGCGAGGTCATGTTGTGGACTGTAAGCGATCTCAAAATTTATTTAAAAAGAAAAAAGCCTATCAAAATAATATTATCTTTTCAAATATAATTTTATATAGAGTAAATGTATATTTACATAAAATTTGTGTCATACATTTACACATAATTTTCATATATGGTTTAACAATTAGTGCTTGGCATGGCTTAGTCACTATTTGGTCACTAAAAGACATGTAGACCAAAAACTAATTGCTGGAAAGCTCTATAAGGCTCATACTTCAGACTTTTTTCAGTATTTCAGCTAAAAATACATAGAATATAAATGGCCCACTTATACCAGGGAGCTATATAACCAGGGGCCTTCAATATTCATTTTATTTCAACCGAAGACCTGAAGCCAGGTATAACTTTGAAGAGAAAGGCCTAAGGTTATCGAAGGAAGTAAAACTATCTCTTACTGTCCTCTGCTTTTTTCAAACACTAGACAAAATTCAGATAACAATTTTCTGGTCAATAATATTTTAGTAAATTTTATTTAGTATAAGTATTAAAACAAAAATTTTTAATTTTAAAAAACCGTTAGAGAAAAAGTAAGGAATTTAAAAATAACAACTTTTATGTATTATAATTAGTGAGAGAGATTTTTCAATGTTTTCAAAAATAATAACTTTGTCTTCTTGTTAATTTTATCTTCGACTTTTATTTTATATGCAGGTATTATTATATTAGCATTTGGCAAACAAATATCTTCCCACCAATTTTTAACATAATCAGTTTCTTCTGTGCTGTGGAACTTTTTTACTTATTGTAACATTTTCAAAATCATAAAATGTCACACCGATTTCTGTTTCACACCAATAAGTATTTGGTTCGATAAGAAACTCTGCTATTTTTGGAAGCATAGCCTGATGTTCATTTGGGTAATTTCTTATTATTTCAAATGTTGTAGTTGTATTTGACAAGTTGAACAAACTTATATAATTTTGAAATGGGCAATTCTAATAAAGGAATTTTATCAAAATTATTTAAGTTGTTAGATACTTGCATCCTTATTAATGCATTAGAAATAACATGACATGGCTGGCGGTTTGATGTTGTGCTTGTTGTAGTTTTGATAAAGTTAAATAGTCTTTCTTCCTTTTCAGTGTTTGTAGCTCTAACAGAAATAATTCTTAATTGGTCAGGAGTATGTGCAACTAATCAGTGGAAATATTTACCAAAAAAATTTCTCACTATTAAAATGTTCAAATATTCTCTTAGAGTCGATGTAATCAACATGCTTAAGTATTACTAAATACATTTAATATAAGTTTGTTGGTGCGCTCAGATTTTAGTTTGCATAATGTTTCTTGAATTTGGTACATTGTAATAAAAATATTGGATTTTGGAATTATAAATGAAAATATAAGGATTTTGAAAATATAAGGATTTTAGGGAAATTTCTGCTGACAATATAATGTTATTTTTATTATACAAAATCTGTAGTCAACTGCTCTTTTTACATCTTCCTCTTCAAATGAAAGTTCAATAATTGATTCAGTTTCTTGTTTTTGTTTTGTTTTGTTTTTATCAAAATAGTGGGGTAGTTCTCTAAGAAAGGTTAAAAATATCATGAAGTGTTTACATTAGTAATTCATATTTTGATAAACCATTTTTTGGTAAACTAATATCAGGATGATAAAATATGAGACTTGGAACTCTTGGAATACCATGCATGGTTTTTTTTAATTTTTCCAATATTTGCTTTGATTCATTTTTGTTAAACTTTTCATTTTGCAGATTCAATTCAATTATTATTTCTTTTTTTGTGAGTTGGGATAAAGTTTTTTTACTTTTTCATGACTTTTTTTCCCTGACTGTTGTAAGATGAACTTTTTCTTGTCGATATTGTAAATTTATGCAAGCTTTATGCAATGAGCAGGAATAATTAGAATGCTCTACAACAATAATGTCACAAATCCAGCACACATAATTGCCTGAAGGACCATTGCCTTTAAAGAATCTAATTTCATCATAAATTTCAATTTCGTTGAATTTAATAGGATCTTTCATTTCAATAATATCATTCTTTTTTGTTCTGAATACACAAGCATTTCATCAGTAGCTGAACATCTCCCAAAAATATACCATATTAGAGCTTCAACAGCTGCTTGAATATTTAAGATTTTACTTTTGTTGGTATTTTACAGCTGTATAATGTATTGCAGGATCAAATAAAGATGATATTGTCATTAAGATGTGACTATGGTTGCATATAGTTGAAGTACCATGCTATATCATAAGATACCTTTTTTGTTCATATTTTTTTAACTTGATTTTCAAGTTATTAGTTCCTTCCTCTTGATCAACATCTTTCAATTCATTAATCCTTTTTAGATCTGATCTTTCATTTCATTAATCCAGTTTATAACTGATGTATGAGACATGTTTTCATACTCTACATCAGTTTAAATCCTCATATATATTCAATGATTTTTTGTTATGTATTCTCAACTAATTTTAGTGGATGAATTCTTCCTTCTATAGAAAATCTATCAGTTTGTATTTCATTGTTTCTTACAATAAGTTTAGAGAATGTTTGTGGAACAATGATTTCTCCTAATGAATACTTGTTTTCCAATATAGGTGAACTTAGTTTTGCTGCAACCTGTACATTTGTTTCTTCTTGAGGAAAGGAAACATTCAAATGTGTTGGCTTAAACAAAATAAACATTTAAAGTATGTATATGTATAGATTAAGCAAAAGTTCTCGTTTTTAATTGTAATTACAAGGTAAACTATTAAAAATATTTACTTATGAATTTGTGAAATTTTTGGTTTGTTTTCAAGTTTTTAATAAAATAAATTAAAGTCTTAAATATATAGAAAATTAGAAAACATCAGTAAAATATAAAAAATTAAAATATATAAGAATACATAAAAATATGCAAGTAAATATTTAAATTATAGTAAAATTTAAAAATTAAATGTCAAACAGTTAAAACAGATAAAAAAAATACAAATAGTAGTAAATATAATTATACTTTTTTTTTTTCTTCGAATAATAACCGGACTTTTTTCTCCACTTCTTCATTTCAGCTCCAATAAACTTGTTAGATTGACATTGTTTTCCTTTAGAAATTCTTTAACAATTGGCCTGCCATTTTGTGGCATTTTACTTTTATTATCCATGATATTATATTTTCTTGCAAGATCAGAGTTGTTAATTTTTTCACGAGGTTGATAAACCTTTACCTTCTCCAGACATAAATTCAGCTGGCCACACACACACACCACACTACACACACACACACACACACACACAATTACAAAAAATAATAAATATAAAAAGTTTACTGTATCTACTTTTTCTATAAATTCATAAAATCGCTGCTCGGCTTATTTAAATGGTTCCATATTTGTAATAAGATGATGTTTATTTCTTGCACTAAGTGAAATGTTTGTGCCATATGTTCTAAATGTTTAAAAATATATAAAAAATATCAAAGTGTTGAAAATTGATAGTTGCATTTAAATTTTAGAATTATTCATATCTACCTTAAAACTGATGTTTCTTTCCGTTGATTATTAATATTTACTATTCCATTGATTATTAATATTTACCTTTCTTTGCATGGACATTTCTCCTGGTGACTTGTTTTTTAATTTCAGTATTTTTGAATGAGTTTTTAAAAAAAGTAGTTTAAAATGTGTTTTAATAGTCCTTATCCAGCTTTGTTATAATTGTGTTTGTAGTGTCGTTTAACATTAGCTCTTTATGTTTTAGAAGACCTTTTTGGGCTGCAACAGATTAATATGATTTGTAGCGATTCGGTAATAGTGATAACTTAAACTTAATGTCATTTTGACATCCAAGACAATCTTTTATTCAATGATCCATTTTTTGTTTAGTAGTTAAACAACACCATCTTTCTAACTAAAATTCTTGCATGACCGCTGTTTTTATTGATAGATAAGTTTTTCCCAAAAAAGCGAAGATTTTTAATAATTTGTTTGTATTTTGAAACAAACTATATGAGATATGCTTTCTTGAAGTACATGATTTTAAAGCCTTGTTGGATTTCCTGTCTATCTTTATGTTGAACACATTATAAGCCACTATTTTCGCAAACCTACAAGTTAGAGGATGCATTATAGATGCCATTGTAAAATTCTATGTATATCGACGTAGTATCTTGATATTGAATTATTGTAAATCACTTCTTTTTTAAGAAATTATTGGGTTTAAACACTTTGTAATCGTTCTAGCTCTTTTGATCTATAACGATATTTAAATTTTAGATACTTTGTAGTTTTATTAAAGACATTTAAATGCAAACAGACTGTGGGAAATCGCATTAAAGTTCAAGTTTCAACTTTATAAAAACTATTATTTCTGTATATCAAAAAAAAAATTTTTTTTTTCAATGCAAGCAGAAAAAGTTTTGTTAAACTTTAAGTTTCATTTTTTTTATTTCATTTACTGCTCAAGTTAAAGATAGTCTAAGTTGAGAATTTTTTTAAAATTTGTTTATGTAAATTTTACTGAGAGTGTCTTCTCATCTGATGTGTCACTGAGAGTGTCTTCTCATCTGATTGTTGATGATTGGAAAAGAAATGTCTTTTATTAGTTGGTTGCTATTATGCATAATTTTTACATGTATTGATATCAGATCTCCTTTTTGTTTATATTTTATTTTAATTTTTATCTTTTTTTTTTAAAAGGGATATAATTTTTTTTTTTTAAATATTGATAAGAAATGCTTATAATGATCTTTTTTAGTAGTGTTTGACTAATTTAAAACATTTTTTGAGTCAAATGTGATTTAAACTAATATAAAACATTGTTTTAATCAGTTGTGGTTTAAACTAAGTTTTTATAGTAAGATAATTTTAAGTATAATTTTGATCAAAGATTTAAAGTCTTAATTGCAAAAAACATTATATTAATAAAGCTGTATTTTTTTGATAGATGTTTTCACTTCAAAAACCCAAGAACAAGAGTCATTGCTGGTACCTGGTAATGTTGTTAATAATATTGATGAGATTGAATGCAAAATAGCTCAACCAGATCCAAAAAAAGCATTTGCAGAAGCTTCACCAATTGTAATTTTTATCTATTTGTTTTGTTTTAGATTCATTTTAATAATTACTCTGATTTTAAATGCATAAAATTAATAACAATTTAAAATTTTTAAATAAACTAAAGAAAATCAGAACCACAAACACCATTGTGATTTATATCACAAAAACCATTGTGATTTACATCACAGACAACACTAATTCACATCACAAACACAAGTTTAAATAAGTTGTAAAATGTTGACTTAAATCTAGAGTAATTTTTCTTTTCTTTTTAGAAAAAAAAGAAAAATAATTTTGTTTTTGCTGTAATAAAGGTCCTTAAAATTAAAGTACCTCCCCAAACCCAAATTCTTAGTTGATATGTGTACTGTAGCCCCACATAGTTAATTCAGTATGATGTCATCAATTATATTTCATGCACACAATGTTGTTTATACATATGCAAGAGTATATGTATATATATATATATATATAAATTTATATTTTTTTAAGATATAAATAATGCACATTATCACATAAACGAATATTTTAAACAAGCATTAAAATATATAACTATTTCACAACTATTAGCTTACTAAAAACATCCAATGGCATTATTTGAAACATTAAAAGCCACATTACATGTAATAGCAAAAATGTCATTTATTATCTAAAATGCTTATCATGTAACAGACTATCTACTTATACTTGAAAAACAAACAATTTAAGAAACCACACAAATGGACATATTTCCAGTTGCAAATCTGGCAATTCAACAAATAGATTTCACAATCATGTATATGATTGCAAGAAAATACACAAAAAAACTATGGAGCCATTCTTTCAGCTTTTTATTTTTCTTGAACTAAAAAATGAAAATTATCTTCATAAACAAAAGCATGACACCATTAACTAATACTTCCTTTTATAATAACATAACAATGGCAACTGATAGTTACCATTGTTACCACAAAACTGCAATTAAATATTTCTATTATATAACTTTTTACATATAACAAAATTGTGATAATTACATTTGCAATAGTACTAATGATTAATACTGAAAATCACTATTTAATATTTTCTTAGTAATATTTTAATATAAGAAACTTTTTCATAAAAAAATTAATTCATTTGAATATTGTTGTTTTGCTTGGCTTCTTGTTCCTATATAAACCTTGCTATATAAACCTTGCTATATAAACCTTGGAATTAAGGTTGGCATTCCGCAATGCCAACCTAACTGCCAACTTTAAAATGTTTGAGGTTGGAAAAAAATTGCTGACCTCGTTTCTAAGTTATATGATAACCCCCCCCCTTTGTGTCAAAATTTTTTTGTGGATCTCTATCAGTTTAAGGTCGGCAATTTATTGCCGACCTCACTTTTCCTAATTCGGAAGGTTGCTGTGTGTGTATATATATATATATATATATTATATATATATATATATATATATATATATATATATATATATATATATATATATATATATATATATATATATATATATATATATATATATATATTTATATATTTATCAACCTTTGGAATTAGGGTGGGCATTCGACAATGCAGACCTAAAAGTGTTTGAGGTCAGAAAAAAATTGCCAACCATGATTCTATGATTCATGGTAAGTCCTTTGTATCAAATTTTTTTTGCCAACCTGATGCCTCTAAAAGATTAAGGTTGGCAAATTATTGTCAACCTAATTTTTCCTAATTTCGAGGGTTGATATATATATATATTTATATATATAAATTAGTAAAAACACTTATTTTATTTTTTGTTGTCTTCAACAGCATATTTCACCATCAGTAGGTTCATCAGGAAGCTTCCTGATGAACCTACTATGGTGAAATATACTGTTGAAGGCAACTAAAATTAGATAAGTGTTTTACCATTTTGTTATTGTTCTGTTCTTTAAGCACATTGAGTACTCTATTTGTCGAATAGACTAACGTAATTTACATATATATATACATACAACCCTCGGAATTAGGGTTGGCATTCGGCAATGTCAACCTAACTGCTGACCTTAAAGTGTTTAACGTTGGCAAAAAATTGCTGACCTCGTTTCTATGTTTTACCGTAGCCCCTTTGTATCAATTTTTTTTGTCGACCTTATGCTGACCTCTAACAGTTTGAGGTGGGCAATTTATTGCTGACTTCCTTTTTCCTAATTCCGAGGGTTGTATATATATATATATATATATATATATATATATATATATATATATATATATTATATATATATATATATATATATATATATATATATATATATATATATATATAGACCACACAAGTAAAACCACAGATGTCACAATTTTCTCATTTTGAGAAAAATGAAATTTTGTGTTTAGAGACATCAGATATCAGTTTGTTGATAATTTATTTAATTAAAAGTATTTTTTGCGACATTCTTTTAATAAAGTTTAATTTTTACGTAATTTTGATGTGTCCTTAGTGTTGCTGTTATGGTGAAAAATTAAGTGATTGTCTATAATTCTTTTCAAGATGGAAAAGCATGTCGCTGAAGAACACTGTGATAACAAATCTTATCAAGAATTTTCTCAATTCTGATTAAATTTTTTACTTTGTGACTTGCAAAGCAACCTCAAACTGTCACAGAACCACCTCCTTGTTTGACTGTTGGTATAATACACTTGTCGATAGCTTGCCAACGTGCATATTGAGGTCTTTAGCTTCAAAAATTTTATTTTTTGATTCGTCTGTAAATAAAACCTTATGTCATTTGTCTTCTGACAGATCTTTTTATTTTTTTAGCCTATTTTAATTTCTTCAGTGTATTTTGACAACATAAAAGGTATTTTTTGGATGTTACACATCCTTTTAATTTATAATTTTCGAAACAGTGCTGCACAACAATACCAAAACTACATTTTTGGAGAATTGAATTCAATTCCTTTTGGATATCCGGCGCAGTACAAATTCATTGTCACTAACTTTGTAGCCATATAAATTTATCTTCTCTTTCCAATGTAACTTTTGGTCTTCCATTATATTATATTATATTTTGGTCTTTCATTTTAAAACTGATAAAATATAACATTAATGAAAGCCTAACTTATATTTAGTATAATAGTTTGTGCTTAAACAAATTATTTGATGGACTAAAAAATTTAACAATTACTATAACTTCAATTATTAATTTAATATTATTAAATAATAATTTAGTATTTGTAGATACTAACGTATACAGGTCACCGCGTTTTTTAAAGTATTATGATCTGTGTTTAACATTTCAAACATAGTCATCACTGTTTTGTGTTTGTGTTATAATTGTTATACTATGGATTTAGATATTGTAAACATTGTATTTTATTTGTATTTAAGGATTTTCAAATAGTGATTGAAAACATTTGACTGGTAGTGTGTGTGTGTGTTTGTGTGTGTGTGTGTGTATGTGTGTGTGTGTGTGTGTGTGTGTCTGTGTGTGCGTGTGTGTGTGTGTGTGTGTGTGTGTGTGTGTGTGTGTGTGTGTGTGTATACAGTGTAGGAAAATATAATGGACAACCAAAATTGCCATTTTCTTCATAAAAAAATAATTTTTTATTTAGTTAATGATCTCTTTAAAATAGTTGTTAGTACCATTTTAATAAAGAAATGCATTTGAGAGTATTTTTAGATTTTTCAAAAATCATATTTAATAATACCAATTTTTTGACTAAATTCTCTGGAAAAAATTAATGGGACACATAACATAATAAATTTATTAAGAAGACTTATGGTAAAGTTAATATTTTGTGTGACCTCCTTTAACTTTTATCATAGCATTTAAACATTTTGGCATAGATTCCACTAATTTTTTTGTATTATCAGAACTTATTTCATCCCAAGCCTTTGTAACAGCAGTTTTTAATTCTTCCGTTCGCTTCAAATGGCGATTGCCTATTTTTTTTTATCTAAAACTGACCATAAATTTTCAATAGGATTTATATCTGGATTTTGTGCTGGCCAATCAAGAACATTAATGGATTTGATAAGTAAAAGTTTTTTTAGTTTTTTTGACTTATGTTTTAGATCATTGTCATGTTGAAATATAAAATTTCTACCTGAATTTATGCGCTGATGAAGTCAAATTATTATTCAAAATACCAATGTACATATCTGAAATCATTGTATCTTTGATAAATTTAAGATTTCCAACAGCATTCCATGACATAGGGCCCCATACCATTATATAACCACCATCATGTTTTATGGTTCTTTGCTTGTAACTTAAACAGTAAGCTTCGCCAGTTTTTCTCCAAACATTTTGTTTACCATCTGAATTTACCAATAAATGTTCACTGGAGTTTTTGAAAATTGGAACAACAGATGCTATTTTCCAGCAGGCAGGAAAACAAGACTCAGTCAAGCACTTATTAAATAGTTTAGAGAAAATTGAAGAGAGTTCTGGAGAACAATTTTGTAAGACTGTGACAGGAATGTTGTCTGGACCACAAGTTGTTAAAAAGTTTAATAGAGATATGACTTAAGCAACAGAAGCTGGAGTGATTTGAATGTCTAACAATGGGTTAACCTGTTTAATTGGAATGGAAGGAAGAGAATAGGCATAAGATTTGAGAGTCGGGTTTGAAGAAAAGTTATTTGCAAATATTTTTGCCTTATCCTTGGGAGAGGTAATAAGATCAGTTCCATGAATGAAAGATAAAATGTTAGACCTACCTTTGTTCACAATGCTGTTGAAGATTTTCCAAAAGTCTCTTAAGCCTAACTTCTGAGACAAGGTATGAGATTTTGTGAACTGAGAATAATGGAACTTGGCATCTGACAGCACATTTTTATATCAATTTCTTGCAATAATAAATAGCGGTTTGTTTTCAAAAGAGTTGTTCTTTTAAAAATGATGGAAAAAATGATTACAATTAGATATAGCAGCTACACCAAAAACATTAACAGGGACACCATCAATGTGTAACACAGCACTGTTAATACTCTGGTATTTTGTAGCTGTTGATGGAATCAGCCTCTCTGGGAGTTACCACAGAGTTCAAGAAATCTTTCTACCAGTTGACCTCAGAACCATTAAACTGATTTTTAGAGCTGTACCCTCATTAAGCGATAACAGGAAGAGTTGCATAGCCACTATCAAGGAGGCACTGTCAAAAACCTATGAGAAGAGTCAAGAAGATCCAGTATTCATAATCCTAGGCAGGAAACAATGTAACACAGGTTTAGATCTATGCCAGCCTAATAGATGAAGAAGGAGTTCAAGGCTGGTCAACAGAATTATTCTGCTTACCTCTAAAGTCTTTGTCTAGGAGGTCTCCTACAAGATAGCTGGATGTAGGTAACATTTGCTCAAGATGAGTATTTTTATTCAGACACCATATCTAGCCTTTATTCAACCAAGAGCCCCAAGGCAGGAATTTTCAAGTTAAAGTTTTTTTCAAAAAGCAGGAAAAAGCAGGACATGGGACAGGTTGTACTGCGATACATAATACCAGTAGTAGGGTGATTGTGACGATCCTGAACCTGATGTGACCTGGACTAATCAAAAGGAGCTATTTCCTGCAAACAGCACCTTATAACATCGGAAATGATATTTTGGAAATGCATTAGGAAAAATATTACATCTAACAAAATACTTAAGATAAAGGGTGAGCACAGGTTTAATAGATGGGGTGTCTAGTTAGTTAATGAGCTCTTCTGCATCAAAACAGATTTAAACATTTAAACAGAACTTTTAAACAGAACACATACATACGTAAAGTAACTTATGAGTGAGTAAACATCATGCTAGGAGTTCAGACAGAACACAAACATACAGATGGCAACTAATGGGTGAGTCAACACCGTGCCATAGATTTAGACAGAACAGAAACATACAGATAGCAACTTTTGAGTGAGTCAACACCCCGCCAGAGGTTTAGACAGAACACAAACATACAGATAACAACTTAAGGGTGAGTCAACACCACGCCAGAGGTTTAGACAGAACACAAAAATACAGATAGCAACTTATTGGTGAGTCAACACTGCGTCAGAGGTTTTGACAGAACACAAACATACATATAAAGAAGATTACAGGTGAGCTAAAATTGGAACTAAGGCATCTCTAACTATATAAAAGACACACAAAAATGAGCAATTATTAAAAATTACAAAAAAATTAATAAAAAAATAAAATTATAAAAAAATTACAAAAATTACAAAAAAATTAATAAAATAAAAATTACTAAAAAAATGAGCAATATTACTGATGACAGGAAGGAAACTCTTTCCAGCTTTTGCTTAGAAAGCGAATCCCACAAGGCAGCAGAACATGGAGCACATTGCATTAGATTACATGTTACCAGTAGCAGAGTGATCATGAAGACCATACACCTGACCTGACCTTTACAATATATTTACCATTGACCTGTTTCTATTCTTATATATTTACTAGAAGTATATATAGTTATGTCATAGAAATTTATCTTATTATAAAAGAATTACACTACTTCAGAGAGCACTATACTAAAATAGTTAAAGTCTAAAGCAGAGTCATATAACACATTATCACAACAATCATAATAAAAATTATTAATGTTAATATAAAAATACAATAAAAATAAATAGTGACCCAAAGTAAAAATAGCATAATAAATAAAGAGGTAAAACTTACAATAAACAAAGAATAAAATACCTTTATAAATATATATAAGTATATATATATATATATATATATATATATATATATATATATATATATATATATATATATATATATATATATATATATATATATATATATATATCAGGCCTTGTTAAGAAGCGTTACGCAGCTCGCATTTTGCTTGCAAAAAGGCGATTTGCCTACGCGTTCAGCAGTTTTGCGCTACGCAAAAACTTATATCTTTTAGAATATTTAAATTATCTTTTGATTGCCGTTAACGTGACGTTTATTCAGAAGAAATAAAATCGTTAGTAAAAGCAATTGTAAAGTAATAGATTTTTTGTTAAAGAAACAGTTTGTTTCATAATTTTTTTTGTTGTTGTTAAAAATTAGTTAAAAAAAAATAAAGTGTTTTAAGTTTTACCTTAAGGAATTAAATATATAAATTCCTTTTAAATATAAAAATTATTTTTAGTCATAATAGTTTAAAAAATGCACGATTTATTTTGATGTAAATATTTTATTAATAAGATATTTTGTTTATGGTTAATTCAATAACATAAAGTTTTAAAGACGTTCGTTTAATTTATGAAAATAAATTATGATCACGAATATGTAATGTTATCGGTAACTGATAAATAACAAAAAAAAAAACTCTTTATTGTTTAAAAACGTTATTAAAAAGAGTTCACAAATTAAATAAGGCAAAATTTATTAACAGTTAATAAAATAACCAAAAACCAACTGTAAAATCATAAGAAAATAAACAAACATTGTTTTACGTTTCATGAAAAAAGTATTTTTTTTCAAAATAAAATTTAGTTCATATTTGAAAAAAATAATAAAAATGATTTTTTAAATAAGAACTTAGATTTTATTTGTAACTTTTGTTATAGTGAGAAAAAACAAACTGTTTGTATGATTTTTAACGCGTTAATAAAATAACTTTAATTACAATGCGGTACTTGAAAAGACGCTAGTGACGCAATATAACTTTTAACGATGCAAAATATATTTGCTGAGTTGAGTTACTTAGAAAATCGTTACGCGTTTTCGCTACGCAGCGAAATCTCGTAACAAGGCCTGATATATATATATATATATATATATATATATATATATATATATATATATATATATATATACACACAGTATTGGATAAAACATTTGCAACCAACATCGAACAATGCTAAAAAGTGTTCCTAATTTTACATGTCTTAAAACGAAACAAACTATACTACCACAGCAAACAGTTCAGGAGTCTGAAGTCATAGCATGCCATGACATGAGCAATCAGCTGACAGGTGACAGCACACAGGCAGAATTTCGTTGACAAGTGCCATTTTGCAGCAGACAAAACAAGTGCAACTTTTTTGGTTTGTTTCATTTTCTTAAGTCTGGTCCGTGTCAACATCACGGAAGTTTTTTAATAATTAAAGGAAGTATCCAGAAGTTTCCAGAAGCTTCCAGAAGTTTCCAGAAGAAGCATCTGGAAGCATCCAGAAATATCCAGAAACATTCAGAAGCATCCAGAAGCCTCCAGAAGCATCGAAAAGAAGCATCTAGAATCTTCCAGAACAGGTTCACACAGGTTCATTTTACTATATAAGAGATATGTAAATCGATATGTAATTCAGTCAGTATATGGAAGTCAATCAGTCAGTATTATCAAGACAGTTTATGGAAGTGAGTTTTATCAAAGTGTTTTATCGAAGAACATCAATACAAGAATTGAAATACAATAAGTGTTTCATTACATCAATTCAGTCCACATCCAACCAAGACATTGTGTTCCACAGAGCATTATTGTATCATCACAAGGTAAATGTAACACGGTAAGCCTTGAGAAGCGTGATTGTTTATTTTTATTATTTTTATGACTTCAAGTGCAAAAATGGCTCCTGACATGGATTGGAACTGGAAAAAGAAAAAATCTTGGATTGAAACTAAGAAAGAAAATTATTGGCGATTACGTAAGTGGAATGTCACAAAAAAGTATTTGTGATAAATATCACGTGAAAAAATGGACTGTATCAAGACTATGTTCCAAATATTGTTCTATGGGGAAGTTGGCAGCAGATAACAAAGGTGGAAGACCGCGTTCCACCACTTCTAGAGAGGATTCTATGATTGTCAGATCCGTCAAGAAGGATCCCTGGATATCATCAGTCGAGATACAAAAGCAATTAGAGCTGCCTGTATCAGATCGAACAATCAGACGACGTGCTGTTGAAGCCAGATTGTTTTCTCTAAGCCCTGCAAAGAAACCGTTGATTTCACTAAAAACCAGAAGAAATGGCGAACTGTCCTGTTCAGTGATGAATCGAAGTTCAACATCATTGGGAGCGATGGCATTTGCTGTGTACGTCAACCGGCCGGAAAACGCCTCGATTTACATTACTGCTATAAGACTGTGAAACATGGTGGAGGCAATGTAATGGTCTGGGGGTGTTTTTCTGCTAACGGTCTAGGTTGCTATTGGGCACAATGGTTGTCCACTGACATGTTGGAGGCAAAATAAAGGTCAATTTTCTTGACTTGCTAAGCTTGCTCAATCACTTCTGGCAATCCCAGCTATCAGTGTCAATTCAGAGCGTCTGAAATCAACATCTGGGAACATCGTTTCCATTAAACGCTGCAGCCTTCTGTTAGAGCATGTAGATGGACTTACCTTTCTTCATAAAAATTTGTAGACTTATAGCATTAGGATAAGTATGGTTTGTTGATGATGACATTTTTAAATAAATTGAATGTACACTTTCACTAGTTTGTTTAATAATCTCAAACTTGAACTCGATCAAATTTTTTATAATCTTAATCGAACTCGATCGAAGATAAAAAACCTAATCTTGCACAGCTCTAGTTATGACTGAAAATATTTCGCAAAATTTTGTTTCTCCTGTGGTTACAAATAATGAACTTTTGTAACCTGTTTATTTATAAATTATTATTAGAGCTGTTTCTAAAAAAAAACTTTCTGCACAAAGACACCCGACAACTTGGTAGGTGTAATATTTTACCAAAAATATTTTTCTCCAAAAGTATATGATGGTGAGCTTCAAAAGAAGTGAAATTTTGTAAATATTTCATAAATAACAATTTTTTATAAAATAGCTCATAAACTATATCGTATTTAAATAGCAAAATGTTACTAGTTATACCTACCGCATACAGCGTTTTCAGAAAAAGAAGAAAAAAAAACAAAGAATAATGAAAAAAAAGATTGCTTCCTCATGCTAGATCCTCATTCAATGTTGCGGCACTCCTTTGTAGCAGTAGGTTATAAGGTAGTTGATGTATGTACTGAAGCCCCTGCCAACAAGTTATTTTAGTGTGATGTCAGAAGTGTTATCTAAACCTGCGGTGTTTAGATAGTAAAGCTTATTTTTTTTTAAGTTTAATTATTTTAAAAAATTTTAATTTTTAATTTTTTTATTATTACTCTAATAGAAAGATATAATTCAAAGCACCAAAGAAATTACAGAATTATCTCCCAAAATAAAGCTGACAGATAATGAACCTTGTTCTGGTGCTATGGACAATATGGAACCATCATTCTCACCAATGGAATCACAGTCACCCAAAAATTCAGATTCGCCTAAGTTCAAAAGGAAACCTAAAGGTTTTTATTGTTCATATTTAGTAATCTTAAAATATATTTAGCAAGTTGAATACTGAAATTTATGATTTGTAAGATTTATAATGTCCATATTTATATATATATATTAAATATTTCATAAATACTTAAATATGTTATTTTGAAAATCTCAAAATAACATTATTTTTTTGTTTTCTTAGTTCTTAATTTTATAATATAATGAGCCAGCATAAATCTGTTAATTTGTGCTGCTCATATTGGATTTCTATCAGATTGTATAAATAAGTATAAATTAATAAAGAAGTATATAATCGTTCACAAAGTAACAAAGGTTTTTCCCATTTTAATTTTTCAATGTTTGAATATTTTTTACCACTAATTTTGAAAATCAAATTCTTTTTCACTAAATTCAAAAATCACATATTTTTTCTTTGAATTCAAAAATTCTATTTGACGTATCATGGATAGTTTTTTTATTTATGGTTAATTTAACATTTTCTTGTTATAAGAAAATTTTAAACTAACCAGAATCATGTTTGAGTTTTTGAGAAGTAACAAATTACATCAGTCACATCTTTACAATAACATAGATTATTACACAAGTCATAGGAAATTTGAAATTTCCTGCAGCTTTCACTTAGTAGGTTCCATTCCATCATTCCATAGATTCCATTCCATCAGAATAAAAGAAGTTTAGCTCCTGACTTAGTAGGATTGATATCTCTGATGAAATCATCACTCACTCTGATTTGGAAAGTGAGGCTTAGAAGTCATTATTGGTACAAAAGCTATCTCTGTGTCTTTACTACTGTTACTTGCTGACTCTTGAGATGAGCTCTTACTGTTATTTACTGACTCTTGGAATGAACTCTTACAGTTACTTACTGACTATTGGGATGAACTTACCCATTTGGCTGCAATATTTATTACAAATTCTTTCGTAAAAGAATGAAAAAACAACATTTTGTAGGGGTTGTAGTACTGGTAAGCTGTCATCATGTGGGACAGGTACTGTATATGGTGGTATATCTGGGTATTAAATGGTTTATCTGTGCTTTGTAAAGTGTTACCTTTCACAATCTCATGTAATACTTTTTGCCAATATAATATCCACATTAGGATGGTACTAAAAACAACTTTTTTTGAAAATATCTGCTGACACCCCCTAGATGTGTTCTATATAATAAAATAATAGTGGGTTTAACAGAAACAGGACTCTAATATTATCAAAAAAGAAGTGTGTTTTGTTGCAGGGTTCATGTCACTCAGGGAAAACCTGGAAAACCAGGAAGAGTTTTAAAATTCTGAAAAATCAAGGAATACTTGGAAAATTCAGGGAACTATTTTTAAAAGTCTTTAAAATCAGGGAAAACTCAATGTTTTTTAGTTTTATATATAAATTGAAGTTATTTTGAAATATACAAATTTTTATTTTTTATTTTTATTGAAAGTTGCTCGCTACAGTGGTTTTATAACTATCAAATATGAAGAAATAATTTTCTTTAAAATTCTGATAAAAATATTAGTGGAACATGGATTCAGTTGTGAAAATATCATATCCTTCAACATTTACAAGGAAAATTTTATACTTTTTACCACCTGAACTCAGGGGAAAAGTAATTGAAATTGGGTAAAAATCAGGGAAAACTCAGGGAAAATGGATTTCTAAAAATGCAATGAACCCTGTGTTGGGTCTCAAATGAAGCGAAGTTATATAAAAAATTCAAAAATATGAATCCTTTTATAAATAGTTTATTATTTTGGATTTAAGTAAATAAAAAATGGCATTTTTTAACTTAAAACAAAAAAGGAAATTCAACAAGATTTTTTTAATTATACATTTTTTTTAAAAAAATGATTATTTTTGAAATTTTTATATAACTTTGCTTCATTTGAGAACTAACATGACTAACTTTTGAAAAACATTTTTTTTTTGATAATATTAGGAACCTGTTTGATGTTTAAGGATCTTGTGGCACCCGTAAAAATATTTTTTATTCAAAAATATTTTAAATCCAGTATTATTAGAACTTACACAGTTGGTGCAAATACATATATAATGTGTATTAGATACATATTTAAAGCAGCCTTAAATGTGTATTAAATACACGTTTAAAAATTGTCTTTTTTTTTGAGGTATGCTTTTAATTTAAATTTTATTCCATGACATACAATCAGAGGTTGTCCATTAAGTATGTACGCCAAAAACTTTTAAATTTGACTCCTCCCCTTGTTGCCATACATACTTATAAGTCCCTTTCCCCCTTCCCTTTCTTCCTCTGTCCTTTATGAATCCGTCCCAAAAACATTTAGTTAAATAATACAAATACTTGTTAATTGTGATAAATTAAAAAAACAAACACTACCTAGGAATAACTTTTTTTAGTTAGTGCATATGTACTTTTATATTTATACACTATTCGCAAAATTTTCCCTTTTGAGTGTGCCAACTTTATGGACAACCCTGTGCTTACTTTATGGAAAAAGAAACAAACATGTTTTCTTTAAAGAGCTTAATAGAATAAGGTAATAAACAGTTAAATTTTAATTATATTTTAATTATTTTTTGAATCTAATAGTATTAGCTAATGTTTTATACCAAATTCTTTAAAGTAAGTTTTCTCAATTTTTTTCAATTTAAAAAATTTATTGAAAATCAGTTCTTGAGGATCTGTTCACTTCGATCATATTGATATTGGGAAAAAGGTTTGTTAAAGCCATTCTTATGTAAGATTTCAATAGGTTCTGTTGAATCAGTAAGAGAAGACTGTAGGTGTTAAATATATTAGTATTTTTTTCCATCTGTATAACTGATAAAACCATACCAGTTAGTAGTTTGTATTTATTATAATGTAAGTGACTTTTTAGCAGCATCAACTCAGGTTCATTTAATCATGAAGGTGTGACCATGAAGGTAATCACTTCCAGTAGCTGTTTTGTGCAGAAAATACTGAAATAGTTCTTGAGTTAAAAATACATGAAAGCAGGAGAGAATTTCTGTCAAAACAATAAATGCTTGATTGAGTAGCAATCAGCTAGGATTTATAAAATATAAAGAAAAACATTCTTACAACAATGTGGCAAAGGATTAAGCTTGGCACTTAGTAAACTAAATCCAACTAGATTTACTATGGATTTTGGATGCTGTTTTTGAAAAGTAAAAAAAAAGTTTGACAACAGTATTCCATGCAAGATTGCATGCAAGATTGTTAAGAGATTTACAAAGGAAGAGAATTATAATTTTAGAAAATGGTGAGTAGGATAAAGAGATGCAACCTTAGCAGATAATTTTTTAAATCAATTGCTGTGTTACTATTAGAGGTCAGTACAAAGATAATCAGAGAATAATATTTTTATATAAATTATTGTTAGCAGTAAACAACTGAGCCTTGTTTAAGTTCAAACTCACAAGCCAATGCGAGCCTCAAGCTGTCTTCAATCAACTTTAAGTTGTTACAGAAAAGCGATCACAGTTAAGATCAGCTGTTTATAATAAACAAAAAAAAAGGTATAAATTTTTCATCAAGATGGAGTATGTAGTTTATTAGAGGTAGAGGTAAAAACCATGGGACCAAAGGTAGAACCCTAGCAATTACTGAGAATAAAAGAGACTTCATTAAGATGAATTTAATAATCTAATTAAAAAAGAATAATTCAATAGATTTACACGTTTTCCAGATTCACCATTTTAAGTATTCTTATGAAGAAGATTAGAAAAAAGCTTATGGCATAGCAGATGACATGACATGGCTATGGATGACATGACATAACAAGACAGACTTTATCAAAAATTATTATTTTTTTTTTTTTTTAGATAAAAACAAGTACAAGAAAATTTATTATAGTTATGTTTATAATTATTTAAAACACTCTGTCAAATGTCGAATTTGATTTTTTTATTTAGTAGCTGCTTAAAATCATGTTAATTTCTAATAGCTTTTAGAGTACTGTTTTATATAAAACATGTAAAGAGAAAAGAAATAAATGTAGAAGTTGTTTGGCAACCATAATGAAAAAATTTTATAATGGTTGGTACAGAATGTTGGCATAAAGAACTAAAGAATTATGTCAGTCTTTAAATGTATTTTAAATCTAGTTTAGAAACTCCAAAAGGTCAAGTAATTATTAACACTGCAATATTGCTTGTTACTGCAGATGGATCATCCGGACAAATGCAAAACAATAAAACATCCCCTGATTTTAATTTATTTTTGAGACTCACTGATGGGGATTTTTTACTCTTTTAAAGTCTTCTTTACATAAACTCAGTATCTAAAAGTTTGTTTAGGCCTGTTATATGAATACTATGTTTAATAAAATTACTGGCCCGCAGAGTCAAAGACATTGCATCACCACATGCTTTATTTACTGTAAATTCAAATGTGCAATTAAAATTGTTTTTTTGGAAATTTAGTCGCCATATACACTAGCTATAGTTGATCTAAGTAGAGCAAAAATAAACTGAACAAGTTTTGTTTCCTTGTATCCAGGAGTTGGAGAATAAAATTGCAAAAACTGCTTCAAGTAATTATAATAATTATTATAATTAAATTATTTAATTTATAATTATAGTAATTATAATTTTAACTTGTAATTTCAATTATAAATCAAAATAAATAAAATTTAACTTGAAGTTTAAAAAATTTAAAAATTAAATTTGAAAGTTAAATTTAAAATTCATTTTGGAGCCTGTAAGAGTCATAAATAAAAGAGTTCAAACAAAATGTAAAAATGTTGTAAAACTTTAAATGATTGTCTTCTCTCTTTGCTGTGCATGATAAGAAAGGCTTGGTCGTGCTCTGTTTGCTTTTAAACCAGTTAATTAATCTTTGTAGACAATAATATCAAGGTTATTTTTTTGATTCAAGAAAAGGTTGTTTGTTCTTAGAAAACTTGTTAAACGTATGACAAAATAATATGTATTGATATGGCAGATGTATCGGCTGTGAAACATGATGGCTGTAGTATTAAGGTGATGTTTGTTTTGGTTGGAATGCTACAGGTGACATTGTTAAAACAAGAGGGGAAAATGATAAAAGTACTTTATTTGGACATTTTTAAAAAGTAATGCTATAACTTCAGAAAGTTGGGTTAATGGAAGCCATTCACTTTTTTTTAAAAGAAAATGACCCAAAGCTTAAATCCAAAACATACTTTTTAAAACATTTTATAATATTAAATAGAATAGTTTGACTTCCTCAATTATTGCATAGAATGGTTTGTCCTCCATAATCACCAGATCTCTCTCTTATGGAACTTTTATGGGATGAATTCAAAGAAATGTCAAAAACTAATGTCTAATGATGCAAAAGATATGGAAAAAATTTATTAGAGAGTGGTATAAAGTTAACTTTGACAAATCAGATAAGTTGTTAGGTAGAATGCCAAGAATATGTAAAGCGATTATTGTTTCCAAGATTGCTTAAATAGGCAAGTAAATTATAAACTAATCTAATAGGACCTTTTATTAATTTTTATGTACACCTAATAATAATTCAGGTAGATTTTGTTTTCAGTTTTTCTGCCAATAGTAAGAAAACTTTGATATCTTACATTGAAAAGTATGACCATTTGAATAAATATGGACAGTAGTATATATGTCAGAATAACATACTGTAAGTTAATATATATAAGAAATTAATTTTCAGAAGCATTCTAATGCTTTTATATAAGTGCATTCAAATTAAGTATTTGCATGAAAGATATAGTTCTATTTGTAAACATAACCCCCTGATTTACTTTCCTACTGTAAATAAAGTTGTTTATAAAATATTTGTTTGATTTAAATTGATATTTTTTCAAATGACTCAAACCATGGTATAAACCATTAGTTTAAACCTATAAACCCTGGCCTATTGTAATCTTGCAATATATGTTGTTCCAAGGGTTTGTTATTTTTGTTAGAATACCGTTAAATACATTACATATCTATATCTCACAATATTGTATATATCACAGTATTGTATAGTATATATATATGTTTTTTTTCATTCGTATTTTAATCTATTTAATGCCCTTGCAAATTTGTCTACCCTATATAATATATATTAGACATATTTGCACTTATATTATTTAAGTGAAAATATGTCTAATGCCTTAATTTCATTGACTTTTAACCTGGTTTTACTGACAAAATGTTCCTCAAAAATTATTATTATTGTGCCAATTAAAACTTTTTATGAAACTCGATTAAAGACAATCAAATTATGAAAAAAATTATTTTTCGAAAGAAAGATGGATTTTAAAATATTCATTTACCGTAAAGCTAACTTTAGCTTGATTTTTTGAGAAACTATCTATATTTAATAGATTTTGTGAACTTTTTTTAAAAAATTAAAAAAAAATTTTTTTTTTTGTTATTTAAATGTTTCAATGGCACTTCTTATTGTGTTAAGGCATGGTAATCCTGGGCTCCCAAAATCCTGAGATTTCGTACAAATTGTTCACCCCAAAATCCCGGAATTTGTCTCCAAAATTTCCCGGGATTTCAGGATCGTCAAAAAAGTAAAAGTTAATAAGGTATAATCTTATAGTTGTAGTTAAGTAATTTGTACATTTTCTTTGGTTTGTACATCTTGGTAGTGTAGTTTGGTTGTGTAACTGTTTCTCTTTGCAATGTCCTAACATACAAAATATAATATTATAATATATATATATATATATATATATATATATATATATATATATATATATATATATATATATATATATATATATATATATATATATATATATATATATATATATACAGTGATGGGCACAAACTTTTTTATTATAGTTTAACTAAACTACTAAAACTAAAAAAAAGTAGTTAAACTTTTAGTTACAAACTTTTTATAAAAAGTAGTTAACTTAAACTAATTAGAAATAGTTAACTAAAATTCAACTTTTTTGCACATAAAATTCAAATTTTTTTCATCAGGTTTATCACTTTTTAGTTTAACATCTTTGTAGCACATGTTCACAAGTAAGCTGTTCATGTTATCAATAACAATAACAGATTATTAGATTAACAGTTTGAATTTATGATATTAGCAGACCAAGCGGAAATGATGTTGAAAAGTCCAATTCATGCACTAAATAAATAAATACATAAAAATAGTAATAACAGAATTCTTGGAGTCCTTGGTCAGGTGAGTGGTGCATAGAAATAAAACGATTTATTTGGCGATATATAAAAAATTTAGTTAATAAAAATTTAGTTAAACTTCTTCAACTAAACTAGGAAAAAAGTTAGTTAAACTAAAAGTTTAACTTAAATAAAAAAATTTAGTTTAACTATTGCATTTAACTAAAAAAAAGTAGTTTAACTAAAAGTTAACTAAAAGATTAGTTAACTATGCCCATCACTGTATATATCTGTATATATATATATATATATATATATATATATATATATATATATATATATATATATATATATATATATATATATATATATATATATATATATATATATATATATTTAATATTAAATATATACATTTAATATTAAATTTATATATTTACTATTAAATATATATATATATATATATTTAAAATTAATAATATATAATAAAATTAAATTAAGGTATACCTTCTATTAAAAACTCTTGTTCTTTCCACCAACAATCTCTTATATTTTATTTATTTTTTATAATATACTAGTTTTAATATTATACTATATATAATATATAGTATAATATTAAAACTAGTATATTATAAAAATAAATAAAATTTAAGTAGTTGCTGGTGGAAAGAGGAAGAGTTTAAATAGAAGGTATACATTAATTTAATTTTGAATTTTCTGCTTCCAAAAGTGTGCGCAATTTTAATTCCATTTTTATATCCATTGATTTCAATTCCAAACGTGTGAGTGATTTAAATTCCATTAATTTTAATTTCAAATGTGTGATTTACGAAAGTTTTTTAACGTCAATTTAATTAATAAAGTTATCAAAAAACAGAAGGTTTATTAAAGTAGAAAATTTTCTTAAGGTCTGTTTAATTAATGAAGTCATGCACATTTATATTATTTTTTAATTGTTATTTTTATTTATACTGTGTTACCATTTTAAGGCATTGTTTTATAATTTAAAATACTAAGATTCATTAATTTTTAAAAGTCTTACAAAATTACAATGTAAAATTAAGTTAAAACATGATTTAACTTATTTTTAGAGGTTCATTAATGTATTAAATTTTTTTAATGTATTAAATATTTTATTTATATTCTCATTAAATTAATCATTTTTAAGTGAGTGCTTAAAAAGTATTCAATTGCGTTTTTTTCTATTCACTCCCGGGATTTCCCAGGGATCAATTTTCTCAATTCTAAATTGCTCAGACTGTCATTATGTTACTTAACTAATTATTTTTTTAAACAATAGGTCGTCCAGTGAGATCCAAAAGAAAGAAGAATGTTGTCAGCAGAACTTTAAAAATAGATTTTATTGTTAGTTATAATTTATCATAGTTATTTAATAATTGTTATAATTTATTTTAGTAATAATTAGAATGTGATATTTTTTAACTTTATTCAATTGGTTATTAAATATCTAAACTTATTTAATTATTTTAGAGTGAACTTGAATCAGAAGTATCTGAACTTGACTCAAGCATTGAGTTAAAGGAGCACGATTTTTTAGAAGAAAAAAAGATTAGAACACCATTAACACCATGTAGTTCTTCACCTGCCAGTCCTGCTCTTAGTGTTGGAAGGTTAAATTTTATATTTATATATATATATATATATATATATATATATATATATATATATATATATATATATACTCTATGCATATATATATATATTTTTTTTTTTTTTCTATACATATATATATATATATATATATATATATATATATATATATATATATATATATATATATATATATATATATATATATATATATATATATATATTCTATATATATTCATGTATACAGCACCATTCTGAAGAGATCTTAAAGAAAGGGTAAAGATGATGAATCTGTTTTTTGCCACTCCTCATATACTGACATTTGCCAACTGCCTGTATACTTTACACATATTATAGTATTTATAGAAAAGAGAAAGAGAAGCAACATTACGGTGATGTGACAATGATTAAAAGTTGGGTGCAAGAGCAGGTCCAACTATATTTACAATGTGTTTTTGTTCATAAATATAGGAAGATCTAGATTATTGCAATAAAGATTAGCTCAAAAAAATTGAGTTTTATTTGAGTCAAAGTTCACCAGCCACTGAGAACTCCATGCTGCAGCAGAAGTGAGATCCTTTTTAAGCTCAAATGCTCCCTCCAAGCAACCAGAGAGTGTTGGCTTCTCTTCAAGATAAGAATAACATTCACTATTAAAGAATAACTAACATTGCCACCTTAGTTGTGAAAATTTCTGAAAGAACGTTAATGTAAATTTAAAAAAGTATATGGCCAGTGATAGAACCTTAAGGAAAAGTAAAACTAAACCCTAAAGTTACAGGAAATGAACAAGAGTGCTGTTCATTGAGAACAACTTTTATACTACGATTAGTAAGGATTCAATAATCTTAAAGATGTTACCTGATGCACCGTAAGAAGAGAGCTTATGGAATAGACCATCATGCCAAATTTTATCAAAAGCTTTGGAAGTGTTGAGAGCAATAGCCCTAACCTCTCCACATCTATCTAATGCATGATAAAACCTATTGGTTGTTACCATTAACAAATCAGCAGTAGAATGAGATGATTAAAATTCATCCTGATAATTAGAAAGAAAGTTGTTAGATTCAAGATGAGAGATGTTTGTTAATTAAAGACTCAAAAACCTTGGTTATGAAAGTAAGAAGACTAATGGGATGGTAGTTAGATGAGTCAGATTGCTCTCCTGAATTTTTGAAAATAAGGATAACAGATGCCGCTATAAATATATATATATATATATATATATATATATATATATATATATATATATATATATATATATATATATATATATATATATATATATATATATATATATATATACACACATATATATATATATATATATATATATATATATATATATATATATATATATATATATATATATATATATATATATATATATATATATATATATATATATATATATAGAGAGAGAGAGAGAGAGAGAGAGAGAGAGAGAGAGAGAGAGAGAGAGAGAGAGAGAGAGACACACACACAAATATATATATATATATATATATATATATATATATATATATATATATATATATATATATATATATATACATATATGTTTATTTGTGTGTATATATGTGTGTGTATATATATTTTTTTCTTAGCAATTGTGATAATGAATCAGCACAGCAACAAAGAGCATGGCGTAAGAGCATTATGTTGGTTTGGAAAGCTGCTGCAAGTCACAAGTATCAAATCTTTCTTATTAGAATAAGTAAATATAATAATACTTTTTAATAATAATTTATTTATATTTTGTTTAGGTATGCAAACGTTTTTTTACATCCTGTTACAGATGATGAAGCACCCGGTTATTCTTCCATCATTTACAAGTAACATGACTATGTAATAAGTTGGTTATTTATATATATATATATATATATATATATATATATATATATATATATATATATATATACAACCCGTAGATGTTGTCCGAAAGTTTTTTCCATATTTTGTTGACAAAAAGTAAAAATTAAAATGCAAGACCGGAATTATTTTTTTTTATTAATTGATAGACTGCCTGCCCCAACCAAACCCTCAGTCGATGTAGCAGTACTCCCTTGCAAGTCAGGCTATTTGTCAGTCGATGTAGCAGCACTCTCTTGCGAGTCAGGCTATAAGATAGTCGATGTAGCAACACTCCGCGCATGATTTACAGTAAAAAAAAAAAAACATTTCATTAAAAAAATTAAGAATAAAAACATTTTATTAAAAAAAATAAAAATAAAAACATTGTTTATATTGTTAAAAACATTCAGAATGTTTTTAAAACATTCTGGTCAATTAAATTTGTGTTTTTTTAAAAATTTGTCAATTAAATTTGTGTTTTTGGGTTTTTTTTAAAAACGATTTATTTGTATTTAAATTAAAGTTATTTTTGCAATTTTTTCTTGGGAGTTGCAATGAAAAAAGTTTTTAACATTAAAAAAAACGTTTTTTTAAAGTTATGGTTGTTTATAAGGACGAAAACTATTTTACATTGCAATTCCATAAAGGTTTTTTTTTATTCTTTATACGTCAATAAGTTTTGATTAATTTAAAGTTATTCAAGCAAAACTTAGCAAAATTTGCTTTGCATTTTAAAATGGCTAAAAGTTCTAAACAGAGAGTTAAAACTTATCAAGTTGCTTATTGCCAGCGTGATTCCGAACGGAAAAAATATATGAATGCTGATCACCAAAAAGCTCATTGTCAACGAATAAAACAAGATCAAGAAAAAAAAAATGAAAGAAAGAGAAAAAATAAAGAAAAGAGTCCGAAAGTATTGATTTAAAAAGAAAGATTCTGCAAAAACAGTTAATTTTTCTACCATTATGAGTGTTCAAAGAAAAGGGAAATTGCTCAAGAAAGTCCAAAAATCATTGCCCAAAGATCCCGCACAACGTTACCAAGTCCTAGCCACATTGCTGAATGGATCATTCAACAAAGAAACTACTCCATTAAATAGCGTGAATAATCCAGCTTTAACTGAAGTAGAAATAAAAGTAAAAAGGTTTTACTGCGAAGATGACATTAGTCGACTGTCTCCAAATGTTAGGGACTTTGTATCAGTAATTGAAAATGGAAAGAAGATCAAGATCCAAGTTCTTCTTTTAACCATGAAAGAAGCGTACCAGCTTTTTAAACATGATCACTTAGATATCAAGATTGGATTAAGCAGGTTTTGTGAACTACAACCAGTAAACATTCGATCTATCGCAAATTTGCCTGATAATGTAATTACCACGAAAATATGCGATTTGCTTTGGATTTCTTAGTGAAAGTTGATCGTTTACTGTTGTCTAACATTAAAATTGGGAAAGATATGTCTCAAAATTTTGTATGTAAGGACTCAATAAATGATTGTTTCTACAACAAATGCAAAGATCTAAAGTTTTTCCAGCAATTCCTGGCCACCATTGAACCCCTTATTTTTGAAACAAGTTGGTACCAATGGCAGAAACCAAATGAAAAGCGTTAGGCTGTAATCCAAAAAGTTAAAAAGTTTGGAAGTGGTAAAGAATTGATTGCTCACATTATGAGTATGAGAGAAAAATTCACAACTCATGCCAATATCAAGGGTAACCAATCTAAATGTTTTAAACTAAGCATTACTAAATCCATGAATCCATCATTGAATGTTGCTACTATTCAGGTTGACTATGCAGAAAATTTAAATGTTTTAGTCAGAATGAACCTCAAGCAGCACACTATGGCCAAAATCAAATTTCTCTTTTAACTTCAGCTATCTGGCAAAAAAATCTTAAAACTTTCACCATTACATCTGACTCTCTGGACCACACAAAGACCTCCTTAATTGCAAATTTGGATAAGTTATTGGAGTTTATTTCATTTAATACCCAAGAAATTCACATTTTTAGCGATAATGCTACATCGCAGTTTAAAAATAAAGTCGTGATGAGCGCAATAATACACTTTGAAAAGAAACTTCACAGAATAATATTTTGGCATTTTTTTGCAGCAATGCACGGCAAAGGAATTGTCAATGGCGTTGGGGCTACTGTAAAGCATTTGGCAACCAACAGAGTAAAGTCTGGAAAAATTGAAATCCAATCAGCTAATGATTTTGTGAATGCTATTCAAGACATAAATGTCAAAGTTCTGTATTTGTCAGAGGAAAAAAAGTCAGCGCGCAATTGTGCACTCAAACTATCTCAAATTATCCAGCAAGCCAAAAAAGTGAAAGATATCTCCAAATCCCACTACTTTTATGTTTGTAAGAGCCAGATCATAGCGGAAAAAACTTCACCGTGACGTATTTAGTATTTAAAACAAATAAAAGTATGTAACCATTTTTATTTTAAATTATATTCTTATTCACTTTATATTTTTGTTTTCCTAAAACAAATGGTTTGTAAATGGAATTAAGGGGGCGTCCATAAAGTCACCCAATATTTGTCAATTTTAACCCCTGCCTCCTGTCACAAATGATCAGATATACATGCGCCCTTTTCTCATTAAAAATATGTTGCATATTTTAGCACCCCCCTCCTCCAAAAAAAAAAAAGCACAAAACACAAAACAACCAACAGCAAACATACCTTTTTTCACGTTCTTGAAACTAAATGAATTTAAATATTTTGATTCTATCCACTTTAGTGTTTTCAAAATTGTTCGAGCAGTTTTGGCGTCAAAATCTTTTTAA
Source organism: Hydra vulgaris (assembly GCF_038396675.1). Taxonomy (NCBI): domain Eukaryota; kingdom Metazoa; phylum Cnidaria; class Hydrozoa; order Anthoathecata; family Hydridae; genus Hydra; species Hydra vulgaris. The sequence continues at coordinate 10,479,707 of NC_088924.1, read as the reverse complement.
AAGGTTTGAATGTACTCTCGCCAGCCGAATAAACAAGAAGGGACGTTTATTAATTTTTTAATTTTTTTCCAAATCCTCGGAGCTTATTAGGACCCCTCCCCCTCCCCTGCGTTGTTTAATAATTTTGAAGCAATATAAAATATTTTCTTATTTTTTTACTTTGAGAAAAAATTTCTCTCAATATTAGATGAAAATATGAACAACCAACCAATAAAAATGTTTTAAGCTTTTTAAAACTTTGACCCTCCCGCTTTATTAAATGTTATTATTAAAGTTTATTAGATTTTAGAAAAATTTCCGACCCTCCCGTTTATTTAGCAGGGGAGAGTAAATAGTTAGCAGCATTTTAAAAGTTAAGCCGGCACATAAAAATTATAAGCGTAAGTAAAATTTTCGAATAACTGTAACATTTTCTTATTTGAATAACTCAATAAAAATTAATAAAGTTGTCATACCAAATGTAATTTTTTAAGTTGCTCTTGCGCTTCGGAATATAAGTGTTAACAATTTAAAAACTTCTTTAATATCAACGAAAAAATCTGTCAGTAGAAAGTCACCAGTTATTGAAAATTACTTTTGTTAATTACTTTGAATGAATGAGTATTAATACAACTGTCGTTCTTTTGTTACATAACTCTAAAAAATCTATCACGAAATAATAGATATAAAAAATTCCACAAAAATAATCGCAAGCTAACGTAAGTGATGTAACATAAGTTAAAAACCAAGTATCAAGAAAACAAGTATATCTTTCTTAGCCGGTCACCTCGGATAATTTTTTTTTTTTGTTATTGTAATTAGTATTGAATTCTCAACATCTTGTAAAAATTTCTAACATGATCCGCATTAATGGTTCGCAAATATTCGACCTAAAAGTTGCAACATTTTTTTTTACCTTCTGCTTAACGTAAGTTAAGTGGCGTTTTCGGTAATAAATTCGCCCTCTTTTGGCCAGACTCAAAACTTTTTAGCTTGTTTTATTCTTTAGACTGACAGCTTTCATAAAAATCAGCTAAAAATTTAATTTACAGTTTAAATATGCAAATATTTGATAAATTTGTTCCGCATGTAACGTAAGTTAAAAATGGAATTGCCCATAAAGTCTACATTCAGAACAGACCTAGAGCAAGGAAAATGCCAACCTTGTATATCTAAAGATTGCAACTGCAACGGACCCGAGGTTCAAAGACCTCAAGTACCCAGACCCAGAGTTAAGAGAGGTGAGGTATGGGTCTCAGTTTCTAACTTACTCAAGGAACAGAGGTTTATTGCAGAAGAACCTGTGGAAGCAACAACATCAAAGTCATCAAAGTGAAAGTTTGCTCTATTGGTTGCTTTATCAGAATCTGATTCTGAACATGAGGAAGACTCTATTGAGAATGGTGTGCGTCTATACAGAGCATAGCCTACCATCAGTACATGTCATGTCACATCAGCAGCCTGTTCAATACAGTGGTGGTTCAAGCATACACATTCACATAGCAGATTGACCTTGATTGCAAAGAAGTAGTTGGCAACACCTCCAACATTTGAAAACCTTGTGAAAAGTTGTTTTCTCTTGCTGGTCATATTGTTCAAAAGAAGAGAGTCTTTTATCATCTTAAAATGTGAATGACCTTGTTTGTTATAGCAACTGGCTTGATGCAGATGAGTAATAAATAAAGTAAATGTAAAGTCAGAAGAATGGATAAAGTTGTTTAAAGTTTTGACAAACCAAACGTTATTTTAAGCACTTTTGTTCATACAGTTTAACTATAAAAGAATAAATTTACACAATACACCACTTCAGATTACCATTATTGAACTTTTTGTATTTTTATGATTAATCGCAGAAAGTCATGCAATTACTTGGGATTAAAATATTTAATTGTAGCCCAGCATATATATATATATATATATATATATATATATATATATATATATATATATATATATATATATATATATATATATATATATATATATAATATATATATATATATAATATATATATATATATATATATATATATATATATATATATATATATATATATATATATATATATATATATATATATATATATATATATCAGAGATGCGGAGTCCCAAAAAGGAAAGTCATAAAAAGATTAAACATATTGAAAATATGTTTAATATTTTTATGACAATATATTAAACATATTGAAAAATCTAAACTAGAGAAAATTTAACATCAGTTAAATTTTTTTTTTTTTAACTTTGAGATGAATGATTTTGCTTGTTAAAAACAACGCTTTTTTTCACATTAAAAAAAAAACCATTGTTCTCGATCAGCTTATTTTATTTCTTTGTTGTGCCTACTAATTACGTTTTCAACACATCTAGTATAACACTTCAAGTCTGAGCCTGATATACATTTTTTATTTTTTACTATGATCTTTTGAACATTTCGGAAGTTCAAACCAATTGGTAATTCCATGTTAAACCTGGTGCCATCAGACTGACTAACACCCTGATATACATACATATCAGGCCTCGTTAAGAAGCGTTACGCAGCTCACATGAACTGCGAAAAGGCGATTTGCCTACGCATTCAGCAGTTTTACGTTACGCAAAAACTTTTATCTTTTAGAATACATAAATTATCTTTTGATATCGTTTATGTGACGTTTATTTAGAAGAAATAAAGTCGTAAGTAAAAGCATTTAACCGCAATTGTAAACTAATAGATTTTTTGTTAAAGAAACAGTTTGTTTAATAATTTTTTTGTTGTTGTGAGAAATTAGTTAAAGAAAATAAAGTGTTTTAAGTTTTATCTTAAGGAATTAAATATATAAATTATTTTTTGTCATAATAGTTTAAAAAATGCACAATTTATTTTAATGAAAATATTTTATTAATAAGATATTTCATTTTAAGTTTATTGTCAATTCAATAACGTAAAGTTTTAATGACATTCGTTTAATTTATGAAAATAAACTATGATCAAGAATATGTTATCAGCAACTGATAAAACTCTTTATTGTTTAAAAACACTATTAAAAAATGTTCACAAAAAAAATAAGAAAAAATTTAATAACAGGTAATAAAATAACCAAAAACCAACTGTAAAATTATAAGAAAATAAACAAATATTATGTTACGTTTTATGAAAAAAATATTTTTTTTAAAATAAAATTTAGTTATATTTGAAAAAAATTTATTTAGTATATTTGAAAAAAAATGATAAAAATGATTTTTTCAAATTAAGAACTAAGGTTTTGTTTGTAACTTTTGTTATAGTGAGAGAAAAAAACTGTCTGTATGATTTTTAACGCGTTAATAATAAAATAACTTAATACAATGCAATACTTACTAATAAAATAATTTTAATTACAATCGGTACTTAAAATACGCTAGTGACGCAATATAACTTCTAACAATACAAAATAAATTTGCTGGGTTGAGTAACTTTGAAATGCATTACGCGTCTTCGTTATGCAGCGAAATCTCATAACAAGGCCTGTATATATACATACATACATACATACATACATACATACATACATACATACATACATACATACATACATACATACATACAAAAGTTTATTTTGACACTTAAAATCAACAATGTAAGGAAGTATTTTTACAGTATTTGGTTCTTTAACACAGAAATCCTCAAATAATACTCCTTTTTTTACAATTATATTTTTTAACTCTGAACACATTTCTTTTAACTTTTAAATCAAGCATTCTGCTTATCTAAATAAGCTTTGTGCAGAGCTTGCTTTGTCTAACACTTAACCAAGCAATATAATGTCATCTTGTTGTAATTATAAGTTTATATCTTTGTTTTGGAGTTGTTGAAGTTTGTTTATTTAATGAAATGGGATATGGTTTCTGTATTTGTTGCTTAGAAGATGAGCACTCTAACAACTGCACAACCACCACCTTTGTTTAATATTTCCATTTATTGTTTAACTTTTGCTGTTAAGCCTTTGATAATTGCTACAAAGTAGCTCTAACAAAAAAGTTGCAACAATGCAATAATTTAATTGGAAAACTATTTAATGTTTTATTTTTTTTATACAGACCAATGGATTTGTCGACTATAAAGAAAAACATTGAATCTGGGGTAATGATTAAAGTTGCTTTGCATTATATTTAAACTTTTAGGTGAATAAAATTTGTTTGTGAATGTCTAAGATTTTGAATCTATTAATGTTTTAGAAAATTTATAGGAATATTTTTCTACTCTCAAAACTTAGGTTTTTTAACTCTTTAAAGTTTTGGCAAGAACTCACACTGGCCCTCAAAAAATTCAAGATCGATAAAAATGTCAACGAAAACTGTTTCTAGATCCTTTAAGAATTATTTTTGTACGTCACAAATCTGTTGAAATTAAAGTCCTAGCTGCTTGTCCAAGATTTTTAAATGATTTTCAAATTGACCAATTTTTCCTAAAAACATCATTGTCCGGTTTAAATCATTTAAAGCATTTGTGTATATTTCTGGTTTTTAACTTAAAAAATTTTGTGTTACTAAATAACTAAAACTCTATTAAACTAAACTTATAAAGTTTTAAGCTTTTATCAAGTAAGTATAAATGGAAATGGCAACAATTGTGAGAAGTAATAATTATGATATTATTTATGCATATTAGTATAAAGTCTTTATCTTTGACAACTTTATTTTTTGGAAAATTATGAATTAAATCTTTAAAAATAAGTATTGAGTATTATATTTTTGATATGCCTAATAAATAAGCAAATCATGATGAATCTAGAGTAAAAGTGTGTGCACCATGTGGAAAAAAAATAATTTCAAAAATAAAGTCTCAGCAGTTTGCAATCACAGAAAAGATAGCTGAACAAATTAAAATGTATATAAATTCATTTTTTGACCTAGTAAACAGCAAATATCCTCTTAGTATATGTGGTACCTGCAGAATAACACTAAATGAGCAAGACAAAGATATTAAAAATAGAAAATTTCATAAAATGTCAAACTATGAAGACATATTATTGATAAAAGAAAATAGAACTAGAGGAGATAGACAATGCAATTGCTATATATGCATCACAGCAAAGTATATTGGTCATCAACCCGTCGTTAAAGGAAGAGGCTTTAAAAGAAGATTGACTTTTAACATTACTAAAGACAGTGGCTTACTGGCTGCTTCCGAAATTAGGAAGATTTCTTTAAAATCTTGTTCAGGTAAATATTATAAGCTTTTACATTTATATATACATACAATAATAAACGAAAAGAATGATATTTTTATTCAAAATTTATAGGTAATAAAGGTTCAAAATCAAAATCAGAAATTGGAAAGGGACTGTCCCATAAATCAGCAGAAAACATCGAATTTTTTTTAAACAAAACCTTACTAGAAAAGGAAAAAGACCAGTTAATAAGTTCATTACTTAAAACTAAGACAGATAATCAAATAGATTCAATTAAAAAAAGATCTGCTTAGAGCTTATTCAAAAGGACAATACAGATCACAAATCGTTTTAAAACCTGATATAGCCACAAAAAAAAAAAGTCAACTTTTCAAGTGAATGCTTGAATAACTTTCAGGTAAATACTGGAGTATCTTCAAATGTGAAATTGATGATGGAGAAATTAACTAATTTTATTAGATCCAATATAGGTAAAAAGGCTGTTCCTGCTTATCACAGAGAACAGGCATCAAAAAAATCTAAATCTTTGAAAAATTTATACCAGATTACACAAGATATGTTTGATGTAGAGGGTGAATCTAAAGAAAAAGCAAAGAGAACAATTCGTTGGGCAGATTCACAAGATATTGTGGATGCCATGATGATAGCTAAAGAGATTAATGAAAAAGTATACATTAAGGTATCATTGTATTTTTAATTTGTAATATAATTTCAGAAGTAAATTTGTTTAATTTAGGTAATGGCTGACAGAGGCCAGGGTTTTTTAAAAATTAGTGCAACAATTTTACCAGAAAGTTATCACCCAGAGCTAAATCGTGAGTTAACCGAGGATGAAACTGAAGAGTTAAGAAACTTCGAGGAACTGAGCTTTCCTAAAAAAAAAAGATCCTTGTATTCTGAAGGGGGTACAGTTAGCAAAAAAGGAAAGTTAGCAGGTGTTCACAGAGTATTAATGCTTTGTATTGTACCTCAAATCAAAGAATCTTATAAAAACATAAAACTGCTGTTTAATCTAATTAAGTTAGATAGAATTCCTTTTGTTTTTTGTAGCTGATTTTAAATTAATTTTGGCTGTTAAGGGTCTGCAGACAGCCACTTCAACATATCCTTGTCCATATTGCTATGTTAAATTATGGTCACTCTGAGGATTAATTACACAGGAGGAAGAAAAGATATGAGATGTAAACTGCAATTTAGATATTTTTTTGAAATCTTTGAACAATAGATGTGCAGGTTTGCGAACATATGGTGATCTGAGAAAATGCTACCACAGGTAAAATTTTACAACATGTTTTAAATAATTTTCTGTTATCAATGTATTTTCACCTGTTAATAATAAACATTTAATATATGTTTAATATATATTTTATTAGGTTTCAGCTATTAGGAGGTATAAAAAAAAGAGATGCCCCAAACACTATGAGCACAGTGAACCCTCCACTTTTTAATGAACCAGATTCTATGTTAGTTATAGCTAAATGCCCCCTTCCTGAATTACATTTAATACATGGATATGTCAATCATATTTTTTGGAACGGAATTTTGCCACTTTTAAGCAGAGAAAAAGCCATGCTATGGTCCTTAAAGTTAAAATTGATTTCAAAAAATTAGCAGGTGAGAATTTGATAAAAAATTTAGAGTTTTTACTAATTAAAATCAAAATAAGTTAATTCGTATATTTTGTTTAGGGTGAGGTCTTTGAAGGCAACGCATGTCGTAAACTAGTTCAACATGCAGATAAACTTCTCGAAGCTGATGTCCTTGGTAAAGTTATCCCGTTATTGTTGTTACCTTTAATTTCATTGCTTAAAGCAATGGACAATGTTGTCAAATGTTGTTTTGAAAATGGAAAGGTTTCGCACAATTTATCTCATTACCTGCAAGTTTTGAAAACAATGTTTCAGGCATCAGATTTATCTGAAACTTTCAAAATGCATGTAATTCTTAAACACATTGAACAATGCCTTTGTAAACTGAAATCAGATTATGGACTAGGACTTGTATCTGAACTAGCCGGAGAGTCAATCCATATTGGAATTTTTAAAGCAATTGATAAAAGCTGTTGTGGAATTTAGTTTGAGACATTTATAACACTTTTATTTTCTATTTATTTTAATTTTATTTGTTTGAACCCCGTTTTTTTTAACATTAATTATGAAAATAAAAACAATTTTTTACTTCTTTTGATTCTAATTGCTCCAATTGGATTTATAGTATGCAAAAGTGTGGTTTTATTGCGTATTGTAGATTTATGATAACTTTCAAAAGTATTGCAGATAGCTGAAGTAATTAATAAACAATAACAACTTTAGAACTTACAGTTTTCTTAAAATATACATTTTCATCTGGCATATGCCAGATGAAAATATATATTTTAAATTAATGACTAAATTAAAAGTAAGTTATAAATCATGGACGAGCAGCTAAGATTTTAATTTCAACAGATTTGTGATCTACAAAAAAAGTATAAAAAGGATCTGCAAACAGTTTTCGTTGACATTTTTGTCGATCTTGAATTTGTTGAGGGCCAGTGTGAATTGTAGTTATAAAATAATAAACTTTACAAAAAAAAAATAATAATAAAATTGCTTTTGAAACAAAAGAAATATTTATATATTTTTTTATTTTATTTGTTTACCTTGCTTTTTATATTGTTATACTGTTATTTTCCTCATTTATCTGTACCAAAAATCATTAAATTTTTTATTTTATAATGATTTTTAGTACAGACTGTATAATTAAATGTTTACTTTTAAAGTAGAACATGTGCCAGTATTCTAAAGTTTATCAATTTTCTAATTATCAGGAATTTTGTTTTTAATGTAATCATTTAAGCATTTTAATTTTTTCTTGTTTATTTCCATTATTTATTTAACAAACACTCAAAACGCATAAGTGAAAGTGAAATGATAAACAATCACTATTGCTGCTCTATTCCAATATTATGAGTTTAAAAAAATTATCTTATATTTGGTTTCAACCTTGCTGAAAGCATTTTATTAAGGAGAAAAAAAAACTTTGAGTGTTAGTATCACAAAATTACTTAAACTTTATCTGCTAAACAAGTTAATGCCACCTTAAGTATCCAGTTTTAAGAATAAATTCATTTCTACAAAAATGTCATCTTTAAATGAAAAAAAAAGATGGAAACTTTTCCAAACCACACAAGTGTAAATCTGTGAAAGTTAATATATTTTAAGAAATTCAGTATTTTTGAAGAGGGCACTAAATTATTTTTGTAGAGGACGCAAAAGTATTTTTGTAGAACACACTCTACTCTGATTCAGAGCTACATTAAAATCTTTTGCTCTGTGATCCGTGATTCATTTTGCATGTTTTATGTTTTCGCCTCTATTTTTTGTAAAGGTATACTTTATTGTTTACAATATTATTTTTGAATTTTGAAAGTCTCGAAGTAAATTATATTCCTACACAAAATAAACAATGTCTTGTTTTGTAAAAAAAATAAATGCTTTCTTAACTCATACATGCTCTAAATACATCTTTTAAATTTGTTCGTGAAAATTTTTTGTTATTAGAAATCCAGCTAAAATGTTTTGAGTTTGCAGGACCAGAATTTCATATCTTTGATCCTGCATATGTGAAACAAGACAACTAAAGTTTACAACTATTGATGGCGTAGTTTGCAAATTATAATAGTTATACTGATAATGTTTTTTAATATATAAAGCAAGCCTTCCCAGGAGAGGCGTGCGGTCGCACGCCTTGAGTGAACACGGATATATTTTTTTTTTGGATATCTCTGCCACGCTTTTTTAGCATATATTAAAAATGGCGCATTTTTAAAAAGGCGCTGAAAAAATCAAACTAATTCGTTGTATTATTTTATTAATTTTATTAATAATTTATTCTTATCATTAATAAGGAAATAATAACATAAAAATAATATATATATATATATTTTTTCTTATAACAAAATTTTTATTTTTTTATTTTACATATTTTTTTTCTAATTTTAAATTATTTTTTTTTATTACAACTTTTTTTCTTATCACAAAATTTAAATATATATTTTTTTCTTGTTACAATATATTCTGGCTTTAATGCTGTTTTACATAAAAATAGGAATACATAAACTCGATATCCGTTTAACAATACAAAAGAAATATAAATCAGTTGTAAAAAAAGTTGTAGGGGGGGAGGGGGTAACACCTCGGGCGGTGTAATATTCGGACCACCGAAATATTTAATACCACAAGCGATTTTTAAAAAATGCGTCTGTGATTCTTGCTAGATTATTATCCGAACTATTTTATATGTTTTTCTTCTTATTTTTAGGGTGTTTATTTTTTTCAGCAAGGATATTTGAGACAAATCGAGGAATGAAACAGAAAATGTGTTCAAAAACTTTTTTAATCCATTTTGAAAATATATTTATATTATTGTAAATGTTACAAGTTATTAAAATAATAAATTGTATTTATGAGTAGTTTTATCATTTGAAACTTTGAAAGACTTAAAATCGTTGAAAAAAAACAGATCAGGGTTTCAGGCGAGAGAAATGAGTACAAAAGCTATCACAAAATCTTTACAAACTGTTTTATCCTGGAAATTTGATTTCCTTGGTTATGATGTCATAACTGTCAACAGTGTTTACACAGTCGTCAAAATATGGTGTAAGCTATGTTCTAAAGCGTGAGAATATCTCTGACACATTTGGGTGTGCCAAAAATTCTTTAAATGCTTTTTCAAAAGGAACTAATGTTGTGACACATCATCAGGTATAATTTATTGATTTATATGTTTACTATAAAAAATAGTCATGGTGTCTATATTGTAGAAATCTAGGATGTATCAAGAATGTTAGAACTAGGATGCTATAAAAAGTTGTGTTATTTTTTTAATTTCTATCCAATGTAAAGAGACATTCCTCAACAGCATCGCATATAGAGGCAGTACGATTAGAAAATTTTGATAAATCTTCTTTCAAGCGAAAACAAACAAACGACATCTCATCAATAAGCCAAGATGTCAATGAAGCTTATTTAAAGTTAATGGGGACCGCTTACGAATTGGCTATGCATGCCGCATAGCAATTTTGAAATGCTCATAAAAGTTCAACGCGACAACGGTGTCAAATTATTGCGAGGCAAAAGTAACAAAAACGCAGGTATTCTATATATACATATATATATACAAGGCCGTAGACAACTTTTTTTAGTGCTGGAGATTGTAAAAATTTGCGATATTTTGAGTCTGTACACAAAAATTATATTATTATAATATAATGAAGGATTATTTTTACAAACGTGGAAATTATTTTTAGAAATGGATGATTTTTTCAAAAAATTAGGTAGCCCCCCCCTCCCCCACAAACTTTAAAGCCGTGTCGGCGACTATGATGTAACAATTGACTAATAGAAAAACTATTTTTATTTTAAAATAACCATATTTTATTTTAGCCAGGAAATTTATACATTGCATCGCTGAAACAATTACGGAGAAGATTGCGGATATTATATACTTGGTAAAATTACTGGAACTAGATTTGCCTCGCATAGACAAAAAGGTTTTACGAAGCTTCTACATAACTGGCCCTCATATTTAGTTGCACTACCTAATGCTCTTGCAATACCTTGATTTGCTTGATGCAATGGGTCCTTTGTCACTTTTTTTCGAACAGAATATTTTGTTGGCACACAAAGTTTACCCCAATGTTGTTCTGACAATAAATAATTTGACTGCACTTAAATTAAAGGAAGTTGATGATGCCATTTGTAGCTGGACGCAAAAATTTATTATAAGAGAACAAGAAGGTCTTGTTACACTCGAGTCAGGATACTTAATGGCAGGGCACAAAAAGAAGAAATTGAAAAACAAGGAATACCTTGACATCAAGCTTGAAGGTATGTTACACCCAACACAGGCGGATGTTGAAAGAGCTTTGGTGCTACGTAAAAAATGCATTAACCTGTTGATACCTTTAATCCAAAGTCGATTCTCGTCCTTTAAGGAAAATAAAGTTTTCACCTCCATGGCATGGCTTGATCCACAAAGTTGGAGAAACGACCAGGACAATGGCTAACAAAGTATACTATACATTGTGCAATATTTTAGGGAATCACTTTTAGCAGCAAACATTCAAGAAGCAAAGATTCTCCAAGAATGGCAAGCACTACAAATAATAGTAAACAGAAGTTATTTAAAATTAACATGTTATGAAATATGGGAAAAATTATTTACACTCAATAAATTGGATTTTTCAAATATCTTGCTAATAGCTGATTTGTGTTTGTGTTTTTCAGCATCGAATAGTGCCGTCAAAAGATGTTTCAGCACACTAACAACAATATTGTCAGATAAAAGACTTAGTCTGCAGCATAACACCTTGGAAGAGTGCATGCTGATTTCTGGAAACAGCCATGTATGGACTGTAGAAGAAAAAAACGAGATATTGCAAGATGCCATAAGTAAATATTTACAAAAGGGCAGAACTAAAAAATTTCCACTCGAAAAAAAAATTAACTTTGCCTGAAATCAAGTTCATCCGACAATGAACTATCGTGTCCAGATGAACGAGATCTAGCGAAAACGAAAGAAGCTCCACTGACGTCTTGGGAACAGATGAAGAATGCAGTGACGATGAAAGATGTTCTACTGACAGTGAATGCAGCAAAATTCTTTGTTAAAATAATAACTATATAATACTTTAATAACTTGTAACATTTACAATAATATAAATATATTTTCAAAATAGATTATAAAAGTTTTCGGTCACATTTTCTGTTTCGTTTTTCGACTTGTCTCAAATATCGTTGCTGAAAAAATCAACACCTAAAAATATATTATAAACAATTATAATATAAATAAATAAATATAAATAAATATAAATAAATATATATTTTTTTTTATGTTTACTAGACATTAAAAAAAAAAATTGTAATAAGAAAAAAAAAAAATTTTAAATAAATATAAATATATATATACATATCTCATTTTTATGTTCATATTTTTATATTAATAATAAGAATAAATTATGAATAAAAATAATAAAATATTACAACAAATTAGTTAGATTTTTTCAGCGCCTTTTTAAAAATGTGCCATTTTTTAATATATGCTAAAAATTTGTGGCCAAATTCTCAAAAAGTATATATATATGCGTGGTCACTCAAAGCAACCGACCGCACGCCACTCCTGGGAAGGCCTGATATAAAGGGTTTAAAAAAAAAAATTTATTAGTTAAAGATTTTTTGAAATTTTATTTATTTAAATTTTAGCTAACTTATTCCATTGTTCTTTAGATTATTCAAACTACTACAGAGTTTCAACGTGATGTGATGCTGATGTTTCAAAATGCGCTCATGTACAACAGAAAAGAACATGATGTGTTAGTAAATTAACTCATGTATATATATGTGTGTATATAAATGTGTGTATATATATGTGTGTATATATATGTGTGTATATATATGTGTGTATATATATATATATATATATATATATATATATATATATATATATATATATATATATATATATATATATACATATATATACACAGTGTAAAATGAGAAAAAATTTTTATCAAGTAATTTTCTACTAATTATATATATACATTAGGTATATGACAAAGAAACTTTTTTCAAAATTTTGATTTTCCTGATGTTGCATTTGATGAACTTTTACCAATAGTTCACTGTTTTGAGGTTTATTTCATTGGATCACAAAAAAACCTTCCACACCTAGCACCTCACCACTTTTAACTTTTTCGATTTTTCACTTGATTTTGTTCCCAGTTCTTACTTCCTTATGCTTGGCTTTGATTTTTAAAACTGTAAATATACAATATTGTATATTGTATAGTTGTTCATATCATTTAAACAATTTTTGTTTATTTGCAGTATTAATTTGCAAGATCTGCTGTTTAGTGCTTCTTTTTGAAAATGTGTCCTTTAAAAGTAAAAAGTCAAAATCAGCAGCTGGTGAAATGTGGACACAAAATTTGAAATCAAGCACGAAGCGCCGTCCTAATATACCACAGGTAAAACAGAATATGAGTGACAAATTGTGTAAAATGCCTTTCAACAGAGATATCATTGGAAGATTCTTGGGACTCTTTGAAGAATTGAAAGGACGACATGATCGACTAACAAAAATATCCGAGGAATTGATGAATCTTTGGCAGAAGTTTAATTTTCCTGTTCTTTCCAAACAACAAGTGTCTGCTAATGTTGACAAACTTATCACATCATTTGAGAAACACAGAAAGCGACCAAATGCAGTATTTGAAGAAAATCTTGCTCATCTGTTCGATATAACAAAACCAGATGGAAATTGGCTTTGTAGTGAGGACAAACAACTGTTCAAAGTACAAATTAAATCAGATGGCAGGGTGGGATATACAACTATGAAAGTGGCTCCTATATCAACAATCCATCCATCAAAAAGGGCCAAAGGCACATCAGAACCCTGGACAAACCAAGGGGTTATCTCCGTAGATAAATCAGAATCCTCACTATCTCCACTTTCCTGCGATAGTGAGGATTTTGAGGAAGGAAGCAGCAGTGGTGACTCGGAGGCAGTTCCAGGAGAATCTCCCAGAAAGCGTGCAACACGCCAGTCATTTAAGTCTGCTGCCAAACTAGTGTCTAGTCACTTTTTGTCAACCAGAAAAATGTCACGAGTGCTTCAAAGTCTGGCTGAGGATGGAGTTTGTGTCCCAACACCATCACAGTCTGGAGTCTGGCGTCGAACAATCAGAGATGCAGAACAAGTTAAGAACCGCCTCATGGAACTGATCTCTGAAGAGAAATTTTCTTTGCATTTTGATGGTAAGAAAATTGACAAGACTGAGTACCAAGTTGTATGCTTGAAAAATGACAAAAGAACATTAAAACTTGGCATTTTGGTTTGTGACAGTGGATCCTCTGCAAGCATATATAAAGCACTACAGGACCTATTTGATGATTACAATGCATGGAACAGTATTCAGATGATCATCTCTGACACAACAGCTGTAAATACTGGTGGCAAGAATGGAGTTGTAGCCAAGCATCAGAAAACATTTCGAGACAAGGGATTCGATGAACCTCAATACATCAGCTGCCAACACCACATTCTTGATCTTGTTCTACGACATGTGTTGGATTTCTTTTTTTCCTATACAGTCACAGTCACCTAACATTAACTACAAATTTATTGATGAGATTATGGAACATTATGATGATTTAAAAAATGTCTACAAGGATACAGCAGTGGTAGCAGAGTATGAGAACCTTGGCTGGAGAGATGACTATAAATTTCTTTTTCAGCTTTGAAGCATACAAGTTTTACAAAAATGAGGAAAAATGGCCTCGTATCAAATGGCACAAGCTGCCATCACTGCACAGTGCCAGGTGAAACTCAAGAGGCATTTTTGCGCTTATTGCATTTTTCATTCTTCCAAACTGGCGAGAACAGCTGAGGATAACTTGCGATTTCGTTGCAACTACATGGTCGTGGGCCTGGTTTTCAAACCAGCACTATGCAGAGGCGGCTTATGAAGACCTGCTGTCAGCAATATCCCAACTTATGTGTTCCAAAGCTGTGAAATGCTTCTCTACCCACTAGAAGAAGGAACCATCGGTGCTTGATGTGCCTCGATCCAACAGTAGCCGAGAGAGGTGTAAAGTTGATGGAGGACATTTGTTCTTCTTGCAGAACAAACAAATATCTTAACTGTAAATTTATTAATACTAATACACAAATCTGAAAGATTATTAACATCACTACAAATGCTGTAGGACAGTGTAGGTACTCATTCTTATGTATTTCTCATGTGTATTTTATATAAAGCTGACATATTATAATTAATAGCGTTTTGGCCGCTATGTGTTGTATGGTTAAATATGAAACTGTCTTAGGTGCGGGAAGTTTTTTCAAATTATGGTGAAATCAATGTCATTTCTGTGATTTATAGGCAAAAGTTCATCATTTAGAACCCCAGGCTAATTAATTTAAAATTTATCATATACCTAATATACATATATATATATATATATATATATATATATATATATATATATATATATATATATATATATATATATATATATATATATACTCCTAACTTGTTGTCAGAAAGTTTTTCCGTACTTTGTTGACAAAAGGTAAAAATTAAAATGCAAGGAATTTTTTTATTTATTACTTGATAGACTGCCTGCCTCAACCAATCCCTCAGTCGAATCAGGCTATTTGTTTTTAACTTTCTGACAACACGCAAATGTTGGACGAAAGTCAAAAGTAATTAAAAGTGACGTATTTGTTGGCATAAGAATCATTTTTTTCCTTCCGTACTCCCAAATGCAACAATCTATTGAACTATATATATATATATATATATATATATATATATATATATATATATATATATATATATATATATATATATATATATTAGGGTGCATCAAACCCCCTCATGGGTTAAATTCTTAATGGCCCTATAATAAACATCTTCCTTTGGTGTTAAGTAGTTACTGTGTGAAATATTATAAAAATATAATTATTCCTAATGGGTCAACATGAAGCACAAATTATAGCTTACTACAGCATTATTACAATATTATTGCAAATTTGTATGTTTAAGCATGAATGAAGAGTTTTATAATTCATATCTTTTTACTTACTATAGAATGTTTCAAATTCTATTTGTGTTTTCAGGAGTTAGCAACCACTGTATCAGTAGCATGGCACAATCTGCTGTGAAATTTACGCCAAAAAAGACTCGTCAGAAAAGTTCGGTGTTTGTATTACAGAAGCAGATGCGGAGATGACTGGTTGCAAATTACCGACCATTAAACAAGTGCTGCGATGCTACATGTTTCATCAACAAGCTGGCCTGTCTATAAAGTGATCAAAACATGACAGTGCAAAAATTGTGTTGAAGCAGGTCATTTCTTTCTTCAAGAAAGTATATATTTAAATAATAACAGAAAAGAAGGCCTGTGAAAAAATCATTGCACTCTCTGAAAAGAATGCAAAGCTTCGTGAACTTCTTCTAGATTAGAGGGCTAAGGGCAGAAGAAGCAGCTACTGCTACAGTATCTGCTAGTTTTACAGTAGAGCTCTCTTGCTACAGCAATAAGGAAAGTAGTGATGAAATTAAATGTGTTATCGATAGTCCTTTCAAGACTTCTAAAAAGAAACTGGTAAAAACACACCATCAAACCACTCGCACTGAACGACAGCTTATATGCCTTATAACATTTTCAAATCTCCAAGAATTGTGGCTTTGGCAACAAGAATGAAAATTTCTTCTGCACAACAGTCTGCATTCACTGAGGCCATTATTGAAGAGTCAGAGGGTGATGCTAGCAAAATTGCTCTATCATATGCCAAAATTGCTGTATCATATTGAAGCATCAAAATCACCAGAAGTTACTGTATTTAGCGCATTTAAGAAGCATTTTGACTCAGTTCCTCATGAAAGCGACAAGACATTCAATCCATTTGACCCTTGACCTTTCTCGAATGATTCACAAACTGTTTCTCAGATTACTATGTTGAAGGAAAGTGCACCTTTGTGTGTCTGATATACAGTGCCTGGTAGACAACATGTAGATCTGCAATTGATCCCCTATGGCATGATCTCTGCCTTTATCAGAACCTTCTGAAGTGCACACAAGTGAGTTCTGAAATATCTAAAAGCACTGAAACATCATCTGTGGTATCTATGTTCTGAAATGATGCCCCTTGCTCTATTCAGTGTCATTGCTTCAAAGCCTGAATTGCAGTACTTAGCCAAGAAGCTTCTGGCTTGAGGTCTAGTGATGAAATGGCTCTGCCGCACGATTGCATACGGAACTGGCTTTAAAAAACCTAAGTTCCTGACTGAAATCACTGCCACAACAAGAGATTTGGTTACTGCAGATTTACGGTACATTTTCAGCCTTTTAGAGATGAACGTGGATTTTCTTAACAATAACGTTGAAAACTAGTCAGTTCACCCTTTGTTTCTGTCATCAAAGATGAAGGCGATTTCTGTCAATGTTATCAATGACAGTGCAGAACGCAGTGCAGAACGCGGTGTGAAACTAAATGCAAACTTTCTAGATGCAGCCAAAACAGAGGTGAATTATCAGACATTCTGCAAGTTGTTGAGGCTGACAGAAGGAAAGTTTCAAGTCTGCGCAACCGTAAGAAGAAATAAGCAGCACCAATAATCGAAGGTTACAAAGATGACAATTGGCAATATTTAACTATATACCCATAATCCCAGTAGCTAAAAGCTACCTATTGTACTGTGCTCTGTTCAATATTGTATATTTTGTCATACTTGTTTGGAATATTAGAGTATTCTTTCATCCATTTGACAGTCTTTGCAGTAATTCCTGGAACTATCAGTAATTTTGTGTATATTAATTGTTTAAATGTAACCAACGCCAATAATAATATTAATTACAGTTTATTGCAAAATATAGAGATATTTGTGTTCATTGTGGACCCATTAAATTGCCGCAGAAAAATCTCAAATTTTTAAAGGAGTCATAATTTATGAAGTGGAACACAGGAATCATAGGGCGGAAACTGAAGTTATTAGTTAAAAAAATTGTTAGGGGTTTAATGCACCCTAATATATATATACATATATATATATATATATATATTTATATTTATATTTATATATATATATATATATATATATATATATATATATATATATATATATATATATATATATATATATTCTATATTGCTTCTAATATTGTTTGAGAGAGTTAGACATTAATCAATTCTTAATATTTGTGTAAAAACACCTTCATTTTTTTGTGAAAACACCTTTTGAATGAGTTTAGTTACTCATTTTACACTAATTCTCATACATGGCAATTGTTTGTAAATTGCTTCAAGTTTACAAGAAATAAAAAGGCTTAGAATAAATATAACCTTCCCTTACCCATTTATTATTATTTCCTAAGTTTGATAGATTAGATTTAAAAATCTTTAACAAATTTATAAGAAATCCCTGGCAAAAGTTATATAAATTGCTTACAAAATTATAAGAAAACAGCATTTATTGAAGAAGAAACAAATTTGTATAGAACTGATTGGATTTTTATAACTAATAGGTTCTGAAAAGAGTTAATAACCATCAAAATAGCTATGAACACCATCAACAACTTGAAAAATTGAATCAAGATGACAATAGTGGTCTTATTAAATGATCTGTTAAGTTTTGATTCGGTATATGTTAAAGCACTTACTTAAAACACTCTGAGCTTTGAATGTGTGATTTGCAAGATTGGAAATTTGGATAAATGCAAGATTGGAAATCCTCCAATAAATAACAAACAAAAAGTTACAAAACATTAATGATACAATTCTCATCAATTACATGAGCTTCATTCGCACAACAAACTGAAGAAAAAAAGAGATGGTTGAAGTCAATTTTGCACAACTGGTTTTAAATGATCCTATCAGAACTGAACATGTTGTATTATCATAAAGGAAGGATTACCTTATGATGCCATCAAATTTTTAAAAAAATAGGCATTGTAAACATAGTTGGGCCTGCTCTTGGCAGCAAGAGCAGGTTCAACTATGTTTACAATGCATTTTTGCACCTTGTCTAAAAGAGAAAAAGCATCATTCCAAAATCAGCTCTTTAAATATTTAGTTAGTATTAGGGTTTTTTCTTCATCTTATTATCTTTAACTTTAATTCAATAACTTTTCTCTTTAATACTTCTTTTTCTCCTACCATTATTCATACAATTAACCTTTGTTATTTATTATTCTAATACGTTATTACTATTTTTATTATTACTATTATTATCTATTGTCAGTATTATTACGGTACTTATTTTTCATTAGTTTTAGTATTATTACACTGCCCAACAGTGATTTTTAAACCAAAATTAGTTATTTTTTATGTATTTCCAGCTGCTGAATTCAAAAAATAACATTAAAAATAAAAACTTTAAAATGACATTAAAAATAAATTAGCTCTAGTTTAAGAAACAAAAAAATTTCAATCAAGGTTAAAAATTTTCATTTTTTGAAAAAAAATTTTGTTTTCGTTTTTGACTATCCATAATGTTTTATTCATGTTTAAAACTTGTGATACTAGTTATGTGTTTTTGCTAAAGTTTCTGGTCTAATCAATTCTTAGTTGTTTTTTTCATTTACTAGTGTAAAATTTGACAAATCAATATGCCAAGGAAGGGTGTAAATTTAGTGGACAATTTTTGTTACATTTGTGGTAAAATAACATTTTCCTCACAGAAAAAAACTATGACACCTCTCGTGAAGACTACCAACATTACTTCGATATGAGGGTAGGGGACCAGGATAAGTCATGGGCTCCACATGTATGCTGTAATTCTTGTTTAGTTACAATACGAGAATGGTTAAAAAATAAAAAAGATCTTTGGCTTTTGCTGTTCTTATATTATGGAGGGAGAGTAAAAACCATACAGATGACTGCTATTTCTGCTTGACCCCTCCATTAAGGCAGGTTTGTCAATGAAGAAAATAGGAACAGTTAAATATCTGAATTTTCCATCTGCCATTCGACCTATTACAAATTCGGATAATTTACCAGTTCCCACCACAAAGTTGTTAGAAGCAGAAAATGAAGGCAGAAATGAAGTAAAACAAAAGAAAAAGAAGAAAACCTTCCATATTGAATGATCCTGATTTTGTGTTAACAGATGATGTGCCACACAGATTGAGTCAAGCAGAATTAAGTGATCTTGTTCGAGATCTGGACTTGTCACAGGAAAAGGCAGAACTTCTAAGGTCAAGACTGAAGCAGTGGAATCTTCTCCAATTTGATGTCAAAGTTTCACATTACAGAAAATGGCAGCAGAATCTGCTTCCTTTTATTGAGAAGAAAAATAATCTTTTTGTTAGTACTAATATCTTTGAAATAATGTATTGTCTTAATTTTAACTATAATCCAACTTAATGGAGATTATTCATAGACTCGTCTAAGCTAAGCTTGAAAGCTGCATTACTGCACAATGTAAACCGCTTTCCTTCTATTCCTATTAGCCATAGCGTTCACATGAAAGAGATTTATATAAACATAAAAGAGATTTTTATAAACATGAAAGTTCTCCTCAACTCAATTAATTACAATGAACACAAATGGAAAATTTGTGGTGATTTTAGGTATTTAGGAAACAATTTTCTAAAATTAAGTGATGCAAAAGTTCAAGAGGGTATTTTCGTTGGGCCACAAATACGTCTACTTATGAAGGATCCTACATTTGACAAAGTTTTGAAGGGGCAAGAAAAGGAAACTTGGGAAGCTCTTAAGAAAGTGATTTGTAGATTTTTAGGCAACAAAAGAGATGATAACTACATTTAATTAATGCATTAGTCAGATATAAGTGCATTTGACTGAAATATATACATATACATGACTTGTAAATTTCAGGGTTTATGCTTACAGCAATTAGCAAAAAAATCTCTTTGAGATATATCATATAAATATGGTAGTGAAACAAAATGTCAATATCTTTAAAACTTGTCAAAGGAAGATATTAAACCTTTAAAATTTGAATAAAAAATATTGCTAATTAGCAAGTTTAAAATGAGATTTTATTTAAAAAAAATTTTTATTTAAATAACTTTTGTTTTCACTGTACCCTAACATTAAAATTTTATATTTTAAAAATAATATTTTATCATTTTTCAGTATTTTTTTCAGTGATCTTTAATTATTGAAAACATTGGCTCTGTTATTTGTTCATTAAATTATCAATGATTAGCTATTTCTCACAAATTCTTGAAATTAACAATGTCTGTGATTTCGATTTCTGTTTCATGCTCTTTAAAAAACATAACTTTTGTTAACGTGAAGAATTCAGAGATCTTCTATTTGCTAGTAATTTTTTTTATTTGAACCTGTTGTTCAAAGTAGACCGCAATTTGCTCATTTGTTAAAAAGCCCATAATTGAAATGAACTTCGACTGAGGCTTGGGTATTGAGAGTCAAAGAATCCTTTGAGTGTTGTAAGGGTAATTCCATGTCAAATGACCCAGGTCATGTCGCCATATATCTCAGATTTTGCTGATTTTTATACAGTTGAGAATGCTTAGACAAATAAAAATTCCTTGAAAATTTTAGCCTCTTGCTCCAAGAATTTTTTTTACAAACTAAATTATTTTGAAAAAATTATTTTTTTAAAACTTAATTTAAAAAGCATACTTACAGACTTTTTAACAGAAATTTATTACCTGGAGTTAATGAAAACTGCTTACCAATGTTTGACAATGTATGATAGATTTTCTCAAAACATTTACTTTGTGACTTAAGACTTAAGTCACAAAGTAAATGTTTTGAAAATCTACTTTGATCAGCCATTTTAAATCCTTGTTTTAAAGTGTTATATCTCTGATCAAACAAAATTTTCTCAAAACATTAATTTTGTGACTTAAGTACTTTTTCCACTGAGCCCTTCATATATTATAGTAGTAATTAAAATACAATTACAAATATCTTTTGTGATAACTTTAAGAATATGCGTAAAATACAATTCAAAAACCATTAAATAATTTAAAATAAGTTAAGGCAATAGGTATTAATACATAATAAATAGTATTAATATTATATATGTGTGTGTGTTAAAATTGTAAAGCTTTGCCTACTTTTCGACCTTTATTCAACGTTGCTTATTCAATGTTGACATTTATATATGTATGTGCTTTTGTATTTTGCATTTGTCTATGTGCCTTTTATTGTGTTTTATGATTAATATCCCTAAATGTTCTTTAGGATCCAATTCGAATTTTGGACAAAAAATCTCAGCTTTGACACCCATTATTAAAATTAAGCAGATTATAGTTATCAAAGTTATATTTTTTTTTTGTTCCAAATTCGTATAGGACTTTTTGACCAGGGATGTCCATCGAAAGGTTAACGGTGGAAAAAAATGTTTTGGTCATCAATTCCTGTTTTATATACTTTTTTTATTAGTTACCGTATGGCACGAGAAATGAGAAATGACGTGTTAGAGCAAATACAGGTACTGATTGCATGTAGAATAAATTGTTGCAAATGTAAAACTGATGTTTTTTGAAATTTTAATTTTAAAATTTCAGAATTTTTCTGTTTTAAAATTTAAAATGATTGGTAAGTTTTCAGGTAAGTTAACTAGTATGATTAAACAAGATCTTAATTGTCAATTTTTTTGTCATATTCATGCTTTTTTTAGTATTTTTTTTTTAACTTTTTTAGTCTTTCATATCTACCCAGTTGATGGTGCAAAACACGGAACGAGATTCCAAAGCACTGCGAATGAAAGGAGAAAGTCAGAAAGTTAAAACATTGCAATGATCTTTTTACGTAAAGTTACAGTTTATCAGTAGTAACAGTAAACGTAAACAGTTTA
Organism: Hydra vulgaris; assembly: GCF_038396675.1. Classification (NCBI taxonomy): domain Eukaryota; kingdom Metazoa; phylum Cnidaria; class Hydrozoa; order Anthoathecata; family Hydridae; genus Hydra; species Hydra vulgaris. Next base: position 10,457,238 of record NC_088924.1, on the reverse strand, counting down.
TCGATAGTAAATCTGATTACTCATATACTGGTCGTTAAATATGTTATTACTTGGTCGTGCAAAATTTTACATCAAAACGGGTTTCATGTTTTAAATCACAATGATTACGACAATATATGATATAATAACTGTGTCTCATATGAGCAGTAATGTATAATTATGTATCGTTATGATGTTGGCTATATATGACATGATAACGATCATACTAACATTATTTAGTTAAGGTTGAACAAAATAAAATTACAAAAGCATCACAAGCATATGTATCATTAGATGTAATTTTATGTATGAATATATAGTTAATCTTAATTTTTATTTTTCTGATTTAATATTAGGGTTGTGAAAAAATAATATCCGAGTTAAAATAACTGTGTCACTGGTTAGAGCGCTAATTTCAGAATCATTCTAAAGGTATTTAATTCAATGTTTTTTATGGCTGAGGCCATAAAATATCGTTATCGCACAGTGGACAGACATCCCACAGTAAAGCGGATATAAGAGGTATCGTGGGCAAAATTATTTTGATACTTTTGAATGTTTTTTTTTTACTAAATCCATTTAAATTGCATGAAGACATAAGGGGTCGTCCATAAACTAAGTCACGCTCTAGGGAGGGGGATTGGTAGTTGTTTTGTGACGACTCGTGAGATTTATTACTAAAGTGTTACGATGTTGTGACCGGGGGAGGGGGGCAAAAATTGTTTGACGTAATTTATGGACTAAAATACGAACAAAGCTTTAATAAATGCTTAACAATATTTTATAACTTTATAATTCTATCTATTATTTTACAAATCTAATTCTCTGTATTCCACCATATTCTTTATTTTTTTCAGAACTTAATTTAAAAAATTCCGAAAACGAATGCACGCTTTTTTGGGCTTGTATTCAAAAAAAAGAAACGTTTATTGTTAATCACTTATGCATAAAAAATGTCCCAATCTTATTACTCGTAATTTTTGATAAAATTTTCTTATTCGATATTGTTAAAACAACAATTTTGGATCGTGTAATTTATTTTAAACAAATAAATTTGTCATTGACATGGAATTAGGTTCAGATCTAAATTATTTTAGTAAGTCAGTTGCGTTGCAAAGTAAACTGCTCGTGTTTTTAAAACAAAGAAATGAAAAATTTCTAGAGCGGGATTATTTTAATGCCGTTCATATTAATATTAAGTTTGAAAAAAAAATTTTTTAAGTTTATGTACTTTTATAGATGAAACATAAAATATTTTTCGCATAATTTGTTTAATTGAAACTTAGTTGTGGCTGATAATGCTATTTTCTTGCATATCATGCATATTAGAAGCTAATCATTCAATTTCGTAAGGCCGAGGTCCCTAATTAAATTGTTCATGTCGTTCTGGTTAGGGAAGTACGGCTTTCTATCCCCAACTTCATCTGTGAAATTGTAGTCCATATCTCCAGTAATCTGACTTGCATCTGTCTCCTGAAGATGGCCAATGCCGCCTAGGAGGAGTCAGAACAAGAAGATTGGGACTGTGTGGTACTGAGGCGATGGAAGAAGATATGTCTGGATAAACAATCTGAGGGACATTTTTGCCGGTGCAACGATTTTTTAGGCTTACCATGAAGAAGTTGCAGTTGCTTGAGTTACCCGTCGGCTCTCACTAAATTCAAGGGATAGCAAACTTTATGGCTCACTTTTCGCTCTGTACCAACTTGTAACATAGTACATAACATTACAATAAAATTTTAATAATTTGAGGACAGAGAATTTCAAAATATAGAACGGTTTCAAGATAGGACGTATTTGTCTACAGTACACTACTTATACAAAAACTTTGTAAACTGCAACTCCTTAAAATAAACTAGATCTAAGGCATTGAAATTTTATGAAAATAATTTAAAACACATCTAAGCGAGAAGCAACTGTTCAGTTTACCTTCAAGTGTTTTCTTGCAATATTTGCATGTGAAATGCGGTGCCCTAGAATTTTCTTGGTCCTAGACCAGCACCCCGATGTAGGACTTTGGAGCCTCGCACATTATATATATATGACTTGCTTACACGGAATACTTTTTCGCTCTTGTTTTATGAAATGTCCGCACACGTAGCAGAATGAATCAGCTGGATGCGAGCAACATTTTGATGCCATATCAAATAAATAACTTCTCTTAAACGAATCGTTATCCTTTCAGTCTGCAATAACAAGAATTGGAATCTTAGTTAAAGACATCTATGCTTCAATAAAATCTCAAAGAAATAGAAGAAAAAGAGCTACAACTGCCAGCAGCTTTTTAAGAAATAAATGAACATTAAATCTACTGAATGGTTTAATGCAAACAAATTATCTCTAAATGTAACCAAAACAAAATATACTTTTTTCCATCGTCTTCATGACCTAGATAAAATTCCTTCGAAACTTCCAAATCTTTTTATTGCCAATCAGGACATAAAAAGAGAAACCAATTTAAAATTTCTCGGCGGGCTTCTTGATGAAAATTTGACGTGGAGAGATTTCAAGGAACATAGGCCTATTATTCAGAGCTAAGCATTTTTAAATCCAACTTGCTTAAAGCTTTTATATTTCTCGTTCATTTATTGCTATCTTAATTATGCAAACATTGCTTGATGCAGTACAAATAAAAAATAAATAAATAAAACTATTTAATAAACAAAAGGTTGCAATCAGAATCATTTTCAATATGGGCCGTTATACACACTCCTAAGCATTATTTGTTAATTTAAATATAATGAACGTTTATCAATTAAATGTCTATCAAATTCTAATATTTATGTTCAAAATTAATAAAAATATATCTTCTAAAATATTTTACCCATTGTTAAAAATAAATCAGAATAGATACTTAACCAGATTAAGGCCAAAATTATGGAATAAAATATTAACTAATGAACTCAAAACAATTGCTACGCTTAATGAGTTTAAGAACAAATTGAAGCAAAAACTATTGATGAACGACGTAGCGCTCAGCTTTTCCTGAAGTTTTAATGATTGCTACTGTTAGACATACCCAACAATTAGAGGTTTGTCATTATCGACTTGACAATCTTAGAAAAGAATTGTGCCACTTGTTGTTGCTTAAATTTTTCTTTCTTTGTTATTGCTTTTTTTTTTTTTTAATATATGTAAAGAATTATTGTTTATAAGAATTATTCACATATTTCAAGGTATATGCTGGTGTAAAAGGAAAGCTTCAGGATTATGCGTATTTGCTTGCATGCTTTTTAGTAATATAGTTTCTTTGTACTAATTCTTTTTTTTTTTCTTTTTTTTTCATTTTTCTTAACCAATTCAAAAACAAAAAGTTAAAGTAGGACTTTAGGACCAATGATTTTTACTTTATAAAGTCTTTAGAAAAACGTTTTATACTATATAGTGTTACTTTTTTTTAATTTTGTTGTTTTATATTTACTAGGGTGGAGCTTATTTTTTAAGTTTCAAATTTTGATTTTCCTACCCTCTCATTCTATTCCTTTATATATACAAATAATTTCTACCAAATATGGGCTCATTTAGATAAAATTTAGCTCAATTCTCCCTTGCTCCCTTCGGGAGCGAGGCATACTGTAGAAGGCGTTTACTTTTACCGAGTATGTGTAACCCTTTTCTCTATACGACCCTGCGTGGTCCTTTATGCACTTTGCTGCTTGTTTTCTCTTGTTGGCCCTTCTGGTCTATTTATTCCTTCCCATTTATTGGTTGGTTAAATCAACTTAAATGGTATTTTATTAAATGGTAATGCACAGGGTAATCTGAATGAAATTCTTTTTTAAAACAAATTAATACATTCTGCAATATAAGCTAACTTTGAATAATGTGAATTTCTTTTTATTTTAAAATATAGAAAAATTTCAGCAGCAACTAGATATAAAACACAGGTGTATCTACTTGGAGATTCTGTGGCTGAACTCACAGGAAGTAAGCTTCCATCTTTGCGTATGGCTCTTGGTTTGTTTTTGTATCACCACATAGACCTGATAGAAACTGTTCGACAATCATTGTCTGTTACATTTAACGAGATTGCTAAGTTTTTTGCAGAAAGCTCGAGTTGCAATGAGAGAACACCGATATTTCCATACAAAACTGGAACAATCGTTTGAAGAATGGCGTTTGCTAAAAAAAAACAAAGGAAGAAAATCTGCAACTCAGCAAGCAAGAGAGGATTCTTTTATCTCCAGATTGGATGATTTATTTAACTTGGCTCATGCTAATGCTGTGAGCATGATTAACATTCAAGAAGACAAAGACTTCTTGTTTGCAAAGCGAGAGAAAGGAAAACGAGGATCAGTGGCCGGATTAGATCTAACGTTGACAATGAAAGAAAAAAGGGCAGCCGAAAGAAAAAGGAAACTGGGTTTCAGGCGTCAACAAATTGAGGATCAGGATATACAGACTGCAGCTGAAAATTGCTCATCATTCGAAGAAGATAATATAAATGTGCAAACTGAAGACGAGAGTGCCGCCGGAGCAGTTGGAGGCACCACATTTCGTACTCCAGCAAAAAGAAAGAGGTGCACAAAATATGTTGTTACACCAGGTCTGGCAGCTGCTCTAGACAAAACCAAGTCATCTCACCGCAAAACTGCATTTGTTATTGCTAAAATAGCTAGAAGTTTGAGTCAAAATATTGACAATCTTGCCAATATTGATTCAATACGTTGACAAAGGCAGGAGCATTGAGCCCAGAGATCAGCAAGTTTAAAAGCAGAGTTTCGTGTTCAAATTCTTTTGGTTGTACATTGGGACAGTAAACTTATTCCTCATTTGATTTGCAAAAAAAAGGTGGATTGTCTGCCAGTATTGGTTTCTGGCAAAGGTGTTTCTCAACTTTTAACTGTTGTCAAGCTGTTATCTGGAACTGGGGAGGCTCAAGCTTCTGCCGTCTTTGGGGCAATTGAATTTTGAAATATAACCAATAGCATCCAAGCAATGTGTTTTGATACGATAAGTTCTAACACAGGCAGAATTGTTGGTGAATGTGTTCCAAGTATGCATGGGGTCAACATCTGCTCCAGAGGTTCTTCTCTTTAAGAGATTTTAAGAGAAATGGGGATTAATGGACACCGACAGACATGAAACTGGAATGACAAGTGATGAAACTGATCTAGTGGAAGATATTTGAGAGAGCACAATCGAATTTTGTAACAGAAATCTTCAACAAAGTCAACCTAGAGATGACTACAGGGAGTTTTTGGAACTCGTCATTACCTGTGCCGTACCTGAAAGAGGAATTCGGTTTATGAGCCCCGGAGCCATGCATCATGCACGTTGGATGTCAAAGGTGATTTACAATTTGAAAATCTGGATGTTCAGACATCAATTCAAATTAACACTGACAGAACAACTGGGATTTCGTGATGTTTGTGTATTTACGATTCGTGTCTACCTGAAAATATGGATCACAGCCCCACTAACTGCAAATGCTCCATACAGCAATTTGATGTTGATGAAATTTTTGCTGAAGTACTCAACCATCCATCCAGCACATCAATCATGCTAACCAATCATTTATGGTATTTGTCGCCTGAACTTGAGGGTTTAGCATTCTTTGATGATCAGGTCAGTTCAACCATAAAACGACTTATGGCGATTGCCATGCAGAACGAAGATTTGGAACAAGATCACACCAAAAAGCTTAGTGTTTCAATGGATGTATTAAAAAACAAGAATTTGGAAGATTTTGTAACTGCCAAATCTATGAAACTCTTTTCAATGGTAGAACTACCAGATGGATTTCTAAATGTTGATCCTGAATTATGGAATGAATGTGACGATTTCAAACAAGCAACAGAGATGGTAAAAATGTTTAAAATGGTAAACGATCATGCAGAATGAGGAGTTGCACTAATCCAGGAGTATAGTGGACTTATCACTCGCGATGAATCTCAGCTCCAGTTTCTGCTACAAGTTGTGAAAGAACATCGTCGAGCCTACCCAGACAACCGAAAGCAAATTTTAACAAAGAAGCCAGCAGAAGAGTAAAACATTTAAACTCAAGTGTTATTGTTAATTAATTTTAAAGTTCATATTTTTAATCAAAAATTTTATATTGCATAACATGACCATAACTCTCTATTTTACACAATACTCGTACGACGTGATGTTGTATTATCTCAAAAAAATAGTTTATGAAATTAATAAACTTATTAAATTTGTTTATGTTTAATATATAATTGTCAAAAATTATAACATTTAATGATTACTGTGGTGTAACAAGAAATGAAAAATAATTTATTCTTAATCTGTCAAATTTTTCAAAACTTTCTAAACTTTGGAGCACTTGAGCTACCCCTAAATATAAACATTTTTTGCTGAAATTTTTATGGGAGTGTATTCTACTTGAAAGGAACAACGGGTAAAGGGTAAAAAAGGGTAGGTAAAAAAAAAATTTTCGCTAAAATAAGCTCCACCCTAATATTTACGGTGTAGGCTTGGTGATAAGACCAAATATGTCTTCTTCTCGTCTCTGCTATTTGTATTTATATTATGGTTTACGACTTTAATAAATTTATATGGCAATAAACAAAAAATAAAAACAATTTGAAAAAGTTCTAGTTCTTTTGATTTATAATCATGTCCAAATTTGGGACGTATACGTTAGGGACGTTTTTAATTTTATTTAAAACATTTTGAAGCAAATCGACTTCCTTAAGAAGTTCAAAAGCAAGTTTATAAAAGTATTAAATTCTTTATAAACAAAGAAAAGGTTTTTAAATAATTTTCTTAAAACACAAGCTGAAGAAGTTGTATTAAACAAAAATAAATTTACATTTATTTCATTTCATTTAAAACAAAAGTTATATATTGTCAAAGATGAGATTTTTATAAAAAAATTTCGATTTAAGTTTTTCGTCTTTGCTACGTTGAGTGCTCTCACGTTTGAGGCAGAAGGGGAGGGGACAAACACTTTAGGGATTTTTTGTTCCCAGACTCCAATAAAAATTATAATACGTATACAATAATAATGCATTATAACAGCCTTCAAATTAGGGGTGTACCGGAATTCCGGCCGGAATTTTTGTCTTTTAGATCAACTTTGGCTGGAGTTAAATTTTTTTTTACTTTATTTTTGTGACATGTGACACAGGCTGTGTAAATAAAAAATCATTATCCTACAGAGCAATTAAAAACTATAGGTAAACCTAGGTAAGAAGTACAAATGTAATTTTATTCGCAGAAATAGTAATACTGCAAATACATTTGCAAAAATTACATTTGTATTTAAATTTACAATTACATTTGTAGGATAATTAATTACATTTGTAGAATAATGATTTTTTATTTACACACCCTGTGTCACATGTCACAAAAATAAATGTAATTAAGAAAATTTTTTAAATTTCCGTCAGAAGTTCCCATATGTCCTGATTTTACAAAGGAGAGCGCAATGAAATGATTAATTTTAATTAATTTAGCGCTGCGCTCTCCTACATAAAATATGGACAGAAGTATATAGTCAGAAGAATATAGACAGAAGAATATAGACAGAAGTATATAGACAGAAGAATATAGTCAGAAGCAAATTGATCTAATAGACACAAATTCCGGCCGGAATTCCGGTACATCCCTACTTCAAATTAATTATTTCTATAGTATTAATTGTCTATCTTGTTTTTAAATTTGTTTATTGTTTCTTGATTTACTGTTTGTGAACTTAGTTTATTCCAATTGTTTACAATTCTGCTGGTAAACACGACTTTATGAGTCGCTTAGTGATATAGTGCTGATTTTTTAAATGCAGTTAGTTGGTATTTAAGGGGTTGATGCAATTAATAGTTTCGAATCTCTTGTGGATTTTATATTGATAGATTAGGTCACCCTTTTGATGATAAACCACGACCTTTCTTACCGCTTATTTTCTATATAATGACTTTCCGCACCGGTAACAAACTCTTTTTAGCGACTTAGTATCTATCTCATGTGGTGCTTCACTATTTCTTTACTGTATTTACTTCTTTTTGTTGTATTGTTTCTTTCTCGAGTTCTTCTATTTGATTGTCCATCAGTTCGAATGTTTATGCAGTAGTTAACATATCTTGTAAAGTTTTGTTAGGATTTTGAAAACTGTATTTACGAAGTTTTGAAATGTTTGTACTAAGTTCAATTTGTTGTTTAATTTCTTTATCTTTATCGGCAAACTCGCATTTAAAAGCTTGTTCGTGTAATCGAACGAAAAACTGCTGAGTGGTTTTATCTGTACGTTGAGCCATTTTACGGAAGATAAAAATTTCATAGCTCGGGTTTACTTGGGGTTTGAAGTGTTCATTAAAAGCTTCGACAGCTTGCTGGTATGTAACTAGCGTATCTTGAGGTGTAATGTTTTCATAAATTTCGTAGACGTTATCTCTAATTAAAGTTAGAAGTAACGTTTTTGCTTATTTTCTGTAGTTATGAGTAACTTACTCGCATCTTCAGCAGTGACCAATCCAGTGGGGATGGGTAATGCATCCCCCCTCACCAGAATTCCAGAATTTTAAAGTTCTAAAACCTCTTAGAAATGGAGGACCTTCTTTTTTTTTAAGAGACGCAAATGTGATACAAAATATGAAAATGTTTCAACATCCCCTCCAAAAATTCCTGGATCCGTCACTGATTTTCAGTAAATGAAGACGGTGGAAAGTTTGGTAAAAAAGGTTTTTTATAGCCATGATTAAGTACACTGTTTATAAAATCTTTGATAAATATTATTTTAAATTTCTTATCTTTTATCTTCGTCGACAATTTGTTCATAAATTACAAAATTTTTTATCGCTTATTTTCTATATAATGACTTCACAAAAATTACAATGGCGTAAAAATTGTTTATTAAGATCTCCATTCCATCACGGAGCACATTCTTCCAACAACTTGCTCTTCGTGTTTCTAAAAACATTGTTACTAATCTTTTTAGCCGTTCTTCATAGCTGTAATTTCTTAACACATTAATATTTTTTGTCGCTTTTCTTTTTATGCTTTCTACAGTTTTAATATCACCTTTAATATACAAACACCAGACAGGCACTGCATATTTCAAGTAAGGTCTTAATAAAGAAATTCTGTTATTACTTTTGAACGTTTTCCTTATTAATCCTAAAAAACGGTTTGCTTTATAAGTTACAGTTACAATATGTTCCTTCTATTTAAGGTCTTTTGTTAACAATACTTTTCTTTTTTTAGTTGTTTCCATTTTATGTTTATTTAGTTTGTAGCTATCATTCTGGTTATTTTGGCCGAAATGCATTACATTACATTTTTTCTTCGTTGAAAGTCATAGACTATGTTTTAGCTCATTTCCATATTTTATTAACACCATGTTGTAAATTAAAATGGTTTCATTAGAAACAGCAGCCAATATTTTTGTGTCATCTGCAAACAGCTTGCAGATGAAATATTATAGATGAATATCTTTCATGGAAATAACACAATAGTAACTTGTGCAATAAAAAATGCAAAAATTAATAATATTCTTCATAAACTAAAAATCATTTTAATGAGCAAAAGTATGCAGTACGTCTTATTAATTTAAAAGATCGTTTTACTCATGCAAAGCTTCTTATATTTAACATGGACATTCTTAATATTTACGAGGTTATTATTTTCGACGTATTTTGTTTTATCTTTAAATATAAAAATAACTCGTGTCCAGTTTCTCTTAGTAATTTATTTTTATGTAAAGAAAATATTGGCAAAACTTGCATTCCATTTTGTGGAGCATTTTTATAGAACAAAATAGTTTTGATATTTTTTAAATTAAAAAATCATATGTTTGGTGAGGATCGGTTTTAATATACGCCCAACGTGCCCCATTTGCACAAGGCCAGCCTGCCCCGTCTTAATATTTAGAGTATAGACGCTTTTATTCTTAAACCATTAACCAATATTATTTAACATTATATACTAAAATAATTCTTGAACCGTAAGTTTTAAATTTAGAACATGACTAACGCAGCTCTGTCGAACACCAGATAACATATTAACGTCAAACAAACTGTTCAAAATTTTGATGTATCAAAAATTGTTAAAATGGCTCTACGTTTAAAACGGCTCTACGTTTCTTACTATGATTCAGTTAATATTATTTTTATTGGACAAAGGTTTGAATTAATACCAACCTTCATCAAGATTCCCAGCTCGCTTGAGCACATATTCTAGGCCAATATGGCCCAATCGACCCTACCTGTAATACGAGTTTAAACTGAAGACGAAATATAAAGAAGAAAAAAATATATAGAGGAGCGCTTTGAGTCCCCGTTTGTATTCGACATGTAGACTTGTTTGTAAATTTCATTAATTTAGCAAAAAGTTGTTATGTTTGGAAACACTAGAATGGATCGACATAATCAATCCATTGGATCGGAGCACCATATTGTCGATAGTATAGCTCAAGTAACTTAGTTATTAAGTAATTTTTAAACAAATCAAGTAACTAAATTATTTTAAATAACTTTTAATAATTTTTTAACATTTTTTCATTACGTTAGTGTCAAGGCCGTCCTCCTCGGAACGGTTCTGATACTAACATAATATCTTCCAATAGTAACAATTTTTTGCAAAGCATCCATATTAGACATAGGTATAAACATATAAATATTTGAAGTGCGTTTTATGTCTGGAAATTAGCTTAAACATCAAATAATGCTGGATCCGTTCCTGTAAATATTTCGCCATGAGCGCTAATAGTGCTAAAACCGGCAGTATAAAAGTGTACCTTATCAACGTAGAGTTGTTATCCCAAAGCATTAATGGAAAACTAAAAAAAGGCCTAATTAAAAATACTGCTGAAAAATTTAGCCTTTGCACTAAAACAACTTGTAACCTTTGGCATCGTGGACAAGAAAGTATGCCATAATAATATGCCATATAAATGTGTACTCTAAAAGGAAGGGAAGATGTGAACGAAAAAAGAAAAATTATCAACTGAAAGGAAGAATCAGTAAAATCCGTAAAAACCTCATATTGGAAAGAATCGACTAATCCACCGAGGAAACTTACCAATTTCTCTTTTTTCAAACACATTATTCTATGAAAACCCCTTAATTTTTTACAGCTATAAATAATCTGGATTTTTGATTTAGTTTATTATATTTTCATATATAAGCGCGTGTAAATAAATAAATATACAAAAAAAAAACAGATTTATTGTGGTATATAGCTACGCAATCATGTGTATATGCACATTAGGGATATGACTTTTTTGCAACCTACTAGGCCTGTGTCGTAATTCAATGAACTTTTATGTAAAAAGAACGAATAGATGTTTCATTTTGACATATTTTGAAAAAAGGTCACCCCAAAACCAAAAAATCGAATTTTCAATAGGTACACTTTTGTACAGTAAATGAATATTAAAGGCTGAAGATGTTGTAAGAGTCATACTCCTGTTGTTATTTTATTTATTTATGCAACATGTACTGTGATATAACAAAAAACATTATGTGATATATAATTATACAAGTATTACAAAATTAACAGTATCAAAGCGTCTAGTACAACAATATACATAACTGTCTGTGTCTATAGGCCTACTGTGTTTAGTACATGGGTCACGTGATGCTCACGTCTCATAAAGAGTCTAGCGCTTATTACTTAGAATGAATCGAAGTTGCAGTTTGTCTTTCTTTCTGCAGGAAGCATACAGGTCTTGCATCACCTTGATTGCACGTTCAGCTATCTGATTACTTCGTGGTATGTCGATGACGGATGGCTCTTTCTTCCAGTGATTTTTGAATGACTGCAATGCCTTTTTGTAAGGCTTCAATACATCAGATAAATTCTTGAAGTCATTGTCATTGTACTGTTGACTACTAAACCAATGTTTTGCCCACTCATATGAAATGAACCTGCAAACCTTCTCCAAATTCTTTCTCGCTTCAGGCATAAGAATGAACGCCAGAATGGCGAGAATGGCTCTTGAGTTCCATCTGGCATTGCTCATATTAGGAATGTTCTGAAAGTGAATCAGAGGGAAGTTTCTTTGTTCTTCATAGAACCTAAACACTCTTGTTAAATGGTACAAAAACTTCATATCGTCTCTCCACCCTGATTTATCAAGAATTTCTACAGTTCCATTCACAAACTTATCCTTCAGTTCATCATACTTATTCAACAGTTCAGACACAAATGGGTATTCAATGTTTGGAGATTTGGTATCACCCCCAAGTTCTTCGTCCATCACCAGACGGAGAATCCTGTCTAGTACGTGATGCTGACAACCGATAAATTGTGGTATTGTGACACCCTTTAATTTAAACATACGTTGCAACTTCACAACAACTCCATTTCTCTTCCCAGTATTGACGTTTGTTGTATCAGTAATGATTATCTTAATTGAATTCCACAAATTGTATTCATCAATAAGTTTGGCAATTTTTTCAGCAACAGTTTCAGCTTTGCCATCTTTTAAACGCAGTGCATCAAGTTTCACGTCAGTTCTTTCATTCTGAAGTACAACTACCTGATATTCCTTATCATCTATTCGTTTGCCGTCAAAGTGTAAGGACCACTGTTCCATTTTAAGTTGTTGTATCATTTCTTTTTTTAATTTACCTGCCTCTTTGAATATGGACTTGTAAATTGCTGATTGACTTGGAGTTGGAATATCAATACCTTGTTGTGATAATACATTGCATATTTTAGCAGCTTTCTTTGTGGAAACTCCACTTGATGTAACCATACTTACAGCAAATTTACTTTTGTAGTGCTTTCTAGTTTTTTTCTGAGTGTCCTCATCATCGTCTTTATCACCGTCGTCGTCTTCATCATCTTCACTCTTACTTTTGCAGTTTTCAGATTCAGTACCACTGTCTGTGGTAGACAGGACTTGTGATGTGGAAGGTATTGCTGTTCCAGACTGGACTTTCCTTCTCTTGGAAGGGTGAATGGTTTCTTTACTTGCCACTTGTCCTGTTGAGTACCCCACCTGTCCTTTACTTTCTTTTTGTAGGTGGTATAGACGTTTATCTTCCGAGGATAACCACTGGCCATCCACTTTCGTGATGTCAAATAATGCATTGAGAACATCATATTTTCCACGCTTGACACATTCATCATAGACCTTCAGCACCTTCATAAGCTTTGCTCTTATCACTTGATCAGACACACGTGGAAAATTCAGTTTATTGTCCCACAATTTTGTAATTTCCTTAGAAATTTGGTCTATTCGTTCTTTTCTTCCTTTAACATATGCTCCGAGAAACTGGTATCTTCCTACGATCTGCAATTGAAGTGGTATTCTGGATTTTTCATCGAGTGAATGTTCTTCTACAGCCACGCTTCCTCTTCTTCTGTGTGACTCTTGAAATCTCACCAAATTTTTAGTCCAAGTCTTCTTGTTCTTTGTTACTGTGGTATGACTTTTCTTGTGAGACATCATATAATATTGTTACGACTTTACGGATAGCTGAGCGTAAATATCCGTTTAATAAAGTCGTTTAATTAATAAAATACTTTAACTGTATAGTAATCCAATTATAGTTCGATAATCCAGTCAATGTTGATAACAGTTCGATAATCCAGTCCGTATCCTAACGATAATGCTACAACTACTTATACTTCGTACACTTACAGCGTCTTTAGTTCGCTACAGTAGTTCCTTATTAGCTCAGTTACACGCAGAGTACTTCATAGAACTATTCACATTATCAACACTGAGCTCTGACAGCAGCTCGCTTATATAATTATTTAGAGCTTCCAGAATGTTCTACTAAGTTCTATAATCTTCTACAGTCTGTTACAGTCGTCTATATCACCGTGGTAACACAATGACGTCATCACATAACAATTCCAAGTATTTGCCGGCACACGGCCGTTTCGTTGCCATGGTAACGTGTGGCGTTATATTTATAAATTCATAACAAAATAATGAAATAAATAGAATTAAGCTGAGAATTAAGCTTAAGATTAAAACATCGGTCAAAAATGAATGTATAAAAATGGTAAATCAAATTTTTATTTTGGGGGTGACCTTTTTTTGTTGCAGAAAGCTATTTGGGCCTTTTTTCAAGATTTTAGGTAAAAGTTCATCGATTTATGATACAGGAAACATTTTATTTGAAAAAAAATTAAAAAGTCATATCCCTAATGCACATACACAAAGGCCAGGGCGTGACATTTTAGGGGGTGGGGCGGCGTAGCACTAAGAAAATTAAATTAATAAATAATGTACTACAAAAAATCTACCTAGCTAAAAAAAAGAAAAAAAATAATCAAAATAAAAGTCTGGGGAGGGGGACATAGAGGCCCATAATCCAAGTTTTCTAATAATTTTTAATTTTTTCAAAAAAATCATTTTATTAAAAATATATATATATATATATATTTTTTTTTTTTTTTTAAATATATATTTGCTGTTTATATAATAAGAAAATATAGTTACAAAGAAACATTTACATACAAAAAAAGTTGATTTATAAAAAACAGGCAGGGGCTCAAAGAAGATATGGATGACTAAAGTCACCACAATCTTTTCATAGAGCCCCTATGTGGGCTTTACAAGTTTAAAATAGAATAAGATTGTTAAAAATACTATGTACAGTTCCAATATAATAAAAAGATAAAAACTTTCATAAATATTTACATTTAAAGAAAGAAAGTAAATAGTATCAATATAATTTTAACGATAGTCATTTAAAATACTGACAAATTATTTTAAAGATAAAAATAAGAGACAATCAAACAAAAAAAAATAAAAATAGAAAAAACTAAGAATAATGGAATTCGATGTTCATTTAGAAAAATTAAAAAATTATTTATAATGTTTAAAAATTTCATTTTTTATTAGAAACTTAAATGAGTTTAGTGATTTTACCGTATTTAAATGTTTAGTTTTTTGAAATGTGTTCCATAGTTTCGGTCCACGGTATGCTATTCCATATTCAGAATACTTGCTCCTAATTCTAGGCAATTTATAAGTATTCCATTGATTTATTCTAAGAGAGTAATTATTGTTAACATTTTTTGTAAATTTATTATTAAAGGTTTTTGGAATCAGGCTGTTATTATATTTATACATAAAAATTAAGTGTTGGTAAATATTAACTTCATATATACTCATCATTTGCATGTCTTTCATTAGTGGTTTTGCATGTTCATTTCATTTTTATCTCATCAAAATTAGTCATAAAATCAAATCGCAATAGTATTTTGGAACAAAAAAAAAAGTTAAATTGAAACAGTATTTGAAACGGAATGAGTGTTATGTTTGATAAAAAAAAAGCTCAAAGATTTGATACACCCTAAGTTAGTGTGATACACCCACAATTAGTGTGGTACACACTAAGTTAGTGTGATACACCCCAAGTTAGTTTGATACACCCTAAGTTAGTGTGATAAAAGTTTGGCGCATAATAATTATCATTTCTTAAACTGCATTTATTGGGATTTTTTAAGTAATATAATGAAAAGAAACGGGGAAAACTTATTAACCATACTACAAACAAACAAACAAAATTACAATAAACAGATTTAAAACCGTTGTTTTGCCTGGGGCGTAAATAAGTTACACGAAAAAAATTGTCACGTTATAAACATTACTTTAAAGCGGATTGACTTTTAAACATCTATTTTGAATGTGAAAAAAAATTACAAAATTTTGTATGCTTTAAAAATAATTGGCTCACTAAAAAAAGAGTTAAACTAATCTTACAAAGCTTAAGAGCGACTTTCTATAAGAATCAGACAGAGCTCAATAGTTACCCTCTTCAAAATCGCAAATTTGTTAATATGTTATTGCTATTCATACTAGAAGCTTAATTCCAAAATTATTTTTTTAAATTTTAATTGGTTCTCTAAATATTAAATGTCAAAGTTTGACTAAACTTTTATTGACCAAATGGTGTCGAAGGCATTTTGATCTCGAAAAAATAAGCGATACTTTAAAGCAAAATACTTTACAACGAGTATTTATGTTATAAGTAGTATAAAAAACGTGTCTTCAACGAGAACAATATAAAATCCTTCCATTATCAATTATCACTTCTGCATTGGAAACATATTAACTTTAATGATGATCTAAATACAATATATAATGAGTTCTTTGATACGTTCTTCTCAATATACAATGCAAACTTCCCACTTTGTGAAAAAATAATAAAAATAAAAACCTTAAATAGTGTATGGATTACCAAAGGACATAGAAAATCCTCTAAAATCAAAGAGAAACTATATATAAAATATTTAAAAATAAAATCAGATGAAAACCAACAAAAATATAAAAATTAACATCTATTCGAAAAAATTCGTAAAAAAATAAAAAATAAAAATTATTCAAATTTAATTACAATAGTAAATTTAAAAACGACTCAAAAAATACTGGGAGAATGTTGAAAGAAATAACTGGAAAACAAAAATCAAATTCAAAGTTCCTTCCTAAAGTAAATAAAATAAATTAAAAAAAAAATATGAACCAAACGAAATTGCAAACGAGTAAATAATAATAAATATTTCATTGATATAGGAACTAAATTGGCAAATGAGATTCCTATTACGAAAAAAACCTTTTGTGATTTCCTAGTGCTTATAAATAAATCGCTTTTTATAGATAATTTATATTCTGACTTATCTTTTGATGAGTTTGAGAGAGCTTACAAATCTTTGCTAAACAAAGCTACGGGATCGGACGAAATAAATGGCAATATAGTCATAGATTGCTTTGAAAATTTAAAATGTATTCTTTATAAAGTCTTCAGGGCATCAACAAGGTGTTGTATAGATGCCCTGTTCTATTCCCCGACTAATTAAAAATAGCTAGAGTAACTCTAATTTACAAAGACGGAAAAAAATCAAGTATTTGTAATTATCTCCCTATCTCCGTTCGTTCAACCTTCTCCAAAATTTTAGAAAGAATTATATACAATAGAGCATACAATTACCTTAATCTAAGTAACTTCAAAATAAAAATCAATTTGGTTTAAAAAAAAATTGTTCAACTAAACAAGCCTTTACATAGTTCATTCGTGAAATCTCGAATTCATTTGTTAGATCACAATATAGACTAGGCAATTTCATTGACCTATCAAAGCATTCGACACGGTCGATCACAAAGTTCTACTTAAAAAACTCAAATTTTACGGAATTAATGGCAAATTAATAAAATGGTATAAAAGTTACTTGGCACATAAAAACAATTTGTTTTCTATGGAGATTATTTTCAAAATGAAAAATTAGTTGACGTAAAATGTGGTCTTCCACAAGGTTCTATTCTAGGCCCACTTTTGTTTTTAGTCTGTATAAATGATTTAAATAAAGCTTCTAACCTTATGAGTATCATGTTTTTCGGACGATACTAATTTATTTCTGTCAAACAATGACATTTATGAGCTTTTTTAAATATGAATAAAAAACTAAATCACATCTCCAACTGGTTTAAGTGCAACAAGTTAACTTTAAACATTGATAAAACATGAATGAATCCTTTTCCACTTCCACAAAAAATGAATCCTTTTTTACTTCCTCGCAAAAAAGCGTTTTTAACTAAATAATTTATCTAAACTTTTTATTGATAAAATTAAAATAAAAAAGGAGTCGGTCACAAAAGGGTATTTTAGGCATTTACATTGATGAAAATATTACAAGGAAGTATCATATCGACTTTATTTCTACTTAATTGGCTAAAAGTATTGAAATTCTAATATAAGGTTAGATACTACTTGAGTAAACAAAATTTAATTCAACTCTACAACTCATTTACTCATAGTTATAAAAAATCTGCAAATATTGTTTGGGGAAGTACCTCTAAAAGTAAGTTACGAAATTTCTACAAGAAACACGCAATGCGTTTAATATGTTTTGAAAATCGTTTTTCTCATTCAAATATTTTATTTAAAAACGTTAAAGCACTTAACGTTTACGAACCCAATGTCAATAATATTTTATGTTTTATGTTTCGTTGTAAAAGTGAACAACCATTGTTCATTTTTATAGGTCTTTTTACCCATAAAGCTATAAACAAATATACTTTACAAAATAATAATTTATTAATTGAACCCTTTTGTCTAACAAAGTTTAATCAATTTTGCATAAACTATCGAGCACCGTATTTAAGAAAAAAATTGTTGTTCCTAATTTTGATTCGTCAATTTTGTTTTCCGTTTTTAAAACCAAATTAAAAAACTAAATTCTTTCTACTGGCAATATATATAAATATTTTTGAAATGTAAAATTATTTTCTCTCTGAATAATTTGTAAAATTATTTTCAGTCTTTGTTTATTCTACATTGTTAATAGTTATTGAATCAATTGTATTTTTATTTTATTATATATACACGTTTAATATATTTTATTTTGGATCTTCTTTCAGATACTAAGTTTATATATTGTTATATTGTTATATTACGATTATTAATTTAAAAAAAAAAAAAAAATTATTTCCACTTGATTATTGTTTATTGGCTAGTTCAGACCAAAAATTAATAAAATTGGTAAAGAAAATTTTTTTTTTTGTTTAAATATCATGCTTCAAAATACGCGAAAAAAATTTTTGTTGTTGTCATTTTTCATCTTTGTTTTCATTCAAAGCCGCGATTATCCCACAGTTTTTTTTTGTTATTATAAATCTTTATCTAGTTAAGTACCTAAAAGTATAAAAACACTTATGGGGAAGCAAAGGCTTAGCCGCAAAATCGAACTCAAAAACGAAATACTATTCTTTTGACGCACTGATTGTGACACGATAATGGTTAAAGCTCTGGGTTCACTGTAAAATTCAATTTAAAAAAACTTGTATTGACCTTTAATCTACCTTATTTATAAAAAAGTACTTATGGGGTATTGCAATAGTACAGAAAAAATAACATATAAATAGTATAGATATTTTCTTGGTGCTTCTATATTTATTTATAAGCGCTTGAATTTAGTATGTTTCCTTGTTACTCTATCATATTTTTTGAGCATAATTTTTACTCAAGAGTATGATTTTGAGTACGATTATTTTATATTATAATAAATCTCTTTTGCGTATTTATAGTTTAGTTAAGACTTTTTACTTTTTTAAAGACATTTTGATTAAATGTCTTCAAAAAATATTTCTTACGACACGTGTTGTTGCTTTGAACGTATTAATTGTGGACCTTTCATGCAATCTACTTTAAATGTAGATGAAATGCTTGAAACAAGCTAGCCACTAAAAATATACAACCACATCTTAATCATCGTGATTAAATAGATTTGTAACTGTAACTTGTAAATCCTAAACAAAAAATCTCTAATTGAAAATCGTTTAAACAGAAATTTTAACAATTCAGAGAAAATATGTGCATATCATCGCTACACATTAGGAATAGAATGGAAACAAGGGAAAAATGTATACACCCTAATCACAAAGTACAAACAGGGAAGAAAGCATTACAAGGGCAATCCGAACCAATATCTATGACACTTCAAATATCTTCCCATTATAATTCAAACATTCCAATCGGTTCAATTAAACGCAGTCGTCATCGAAAAGAAACTTATTCCGAGACAAGGAATAAAGTACCAAAAATAATAACTGAACACGAATCTACATCAACCGCTACAGATGTTGATTATATACATAGGCGTGTCCAGACCTTATTCTCAGGTCGTGCACAACAAGTGCACAACATTTTACTGAGCTGTTGCTATAGGCCCCCAAATGGTGTGGCCGAGAACATGAGCATGTATTTTGAAGAAAACCTTTTCAAAATAGGCATTCTTGAAAAAAAAAAGAATTTTATTCTAGGGGATTTCAATATGAATTGCTTCCATTACTTTACGGACATTAAAGTTAAAAATTTTTATGATTCTATTTTTGAAATGGGAGCCATTCCTTTAATAAATCGCCCTACCAGAGTAACTCCTAAATCGGCTACTCTAATTGATAACATTCTAACAACTGATATTTTTAACAGTGACTTAAATAAAGGTATTTTAAAAACAGACATATCTGACCATTTCCCTATCTTTTTTATCATAAACAACTCTAAAATTATGACCAAAACTAACATAAAAGTTAAATTACGCAACTTTAACCAAAAAAATGTTGAGCAATTTAAAACACAATTATCATTACTTCATTGGAAGAACATCGACTTTAGTGATAACGCAAACAAAATTTACGATGATTTTTTTAATACATTTTACTCAGTTTATGATGCCAATTTTCCTTTACATGAAAAAACATTAAATCAAAAAAACATTAATTCTCCCTAAATTACCAAAGGTTTAAAAAAATCATCAAAAGTTAAGCAGAAATTATACATAAAATATCTAAAAAACAAATCATTCGCCAATGAGAAAATATACAAAGACTACAAAAATCTTTTTGAAAAAGTTCGAAAAAACTTAAAAAAACATTACTATTCTAAAATTCTCAATAAAGCCAAAAATACTTGTAAACGCTCCTGGGAAATAATAAAAGAAATTATCGGTAAATCAAAACCGTGCTCAGGTTCCCTGCCACACATGATCAAAGTAGATAACAAAAATATAATTAATTCTCAAACAATAGCTCACGAATTTAAAAAATTCTTTGTTGAAATTGGCCCTAAACTATCTAAATTAATTCCTAACACTGAAACATCATTTAAAGATTTTCTAGTACCGATGGATAATTGCATTCACTCGGATGAGTTATCTAAAGAGTTACTATTTGATGAGTTCGAAAAAGCCTTTAAAACACTAAAAAAAAATAAAGCAGTTGGACCGGACGAAATCAATGGTAACATAATTTTAGATTGCTTTGAACAATTAAAATATATTCTTTTCAAAGTCTTTAAATCATCAACCGAACAAGGAGTCTTTCCTGATCAATTGAAAATTGCGAAAGTTATTCCACTATTTAAAGGTGGTGACAAATCTGACATAAGTAATTACCGGCCTATTTCTATCTTATCTATATTTTCAAAAACACTAGAAAGAATCATGTTCAATAGAGTATTTAATTATTTTTTTTTTTTTTTTTTTTTTTTTTTTTTTTAGATTATTCACCTCCCCAAGGCCCGAGGCGGGCCACTACAGTCGAGGAGGATACTCATTTTTTTAATATTTTTTTTTTTTTAATATTTTTTTTTTTTTTTTTTTTTAGTCATTATTCGTGGTGCAACCCTCTCTCAACTCTTTAACTCCGAAACACGAACCTTGCCGAGCAAGGCCGCTGCGCGGAGAAACTAAGTTGAGCGCGGTACTTCCAGGGACGTGGTGGGAGTCGAACTCCGAACCTCTCGCATACAAAGCGAGCGCTCTTACCACTACACCACTACCGCATTTTAGTTTAAATAATTTATTATACAACAATCAGTTTGGCTTTAAGAAGAATAACTCAACCGAGCATGCAATTATTCAGTTGGTACGTGAGATTTCCAATTCTTTTGAAAAATCTCAATTTACATTAGGAATTTTTATCGATCTTTCAAAAGCATTTGATATTGTGGATCATGATATTTTACTTTATAAACTTAATTGTTACGGAATAAATAAAAGAGTTAGTAAATGGTTTCAAAGTTATCTATCCAACAGAAAACAATTTGTTTCTTGTAATGATCTTAATCACACACAGTTTTTAAATGTTTCCTGTGGTGTTCCGCAAGGTTCCATCTTATGCCCTCTTTTGTTCTTAATATATATCAACGACTTGCATAAAGCATCAAATCTTCTAAGTATTATGTTTGCTGATGACATAAACTTATTTCTATCTAACAGTGACATCTACCTACTATTCTCCGTTATGAACAACGAACTTCAAAACATATCTAAATGATTTAAAAGTAACAAATTAACATTAAATGTAAACAAAACAAAATGTATTTTTTTCCACCCGCTCTCCAAAAAACGTTCTCTACCCCAAAATTTACCAAAAATTTTTATTGACCATAATGAAATAAAAAGAGATTCTGTAACCAAATACATGGGGGTTTTCATTGACGAGAACATCACATGGAAACATCATATTAACTATGTCTGCTCGAAAGTTTCAAAAAGTATTGGAGTTCTATATAAGGCGCGTACTCATTTAGATAAAAATAATTTAACTAAACTTTATTATTCTTTTATTCATAGTTATATAAGTTATGGAATTATTGCCTGGGGTAGTACTGATCAAAGCAAGTTACAATGTCTCCATCGCCGTCAGAAACATGCGATCCGTGTAATTAATTTTGCGGATCGGTTCTCAAATTCCTCAATATTTTTCAATCAAATGAAAATCCTCAATGTTTATAAACTAAACGTATATAAACATTTATCTTTTGTTTATATGTGGAAGTATGATTTATCTCCTTTAATTTTTAAAGACCTTTTTATTTTGAAACCTTTAAGCAAGTTTAACATGAGGAATAATAACTATTTAAATAAACCACTCTGTCGAACAAAGTTCAATCAATTCTGTATCACTTATCGTGCAGCTCATCTCTGGAACAAAATTATTTTGCCTAACTTCGGCTTACCCCTAACTTATTCTGTTTTTAAAATTAAATTAAAAGATCTCATTCTCTCTATTGAAAATATCTTAGAATATTTTTAATTTGTCTTATGATATATAATAATTTTGAAATGTATGTTCAATCTTTGTTTTATACTTGTTGAAATTTGTTTCTATTTATCTAAGTACTGTTTTAATATTTTTATGTTAATTTTTTACGTTCTCTTATTGTAAAAAGGCGTTTTTATAATACTTTATGTACTCTGTTTTGTAAAAGGCTTCTGACGATAAGATCATTTGATCTTCTTTTAGAAGCCTTGTTTGTATTTGAAAAAAATATGTAATTTATATATATTACGTCAAATATAAACAAAAACTTACGAAAAAAAAAAAAAAAAAAAAAAAAAATGCATATTCAGGGGGAGTCAGCAAAAAACAGTTACACCATTAACAGAAAAAAAAAGTTACACCATTGCTTTCTATAGGGAAAGTTGCAAAAAAGTTGCGTACGAGCCCATGTCCAACTCAAGTTTAATGCGGATACTAAATGGAGTTAAACCATCTCATAGAAAATGCCTTTGTTTAAACTGCCATTGTTTAAACTTTAAAAAGTTTAAACAATGTATATTATTTTAACTTTCACCTCGCCTTCGGTTTAATCAAGGAGTTATCATAGACTAAGCTATTATACTTCCTTGGTTTAATCATAGTCATAGTATTTTTAAATACTTTAAAATATTTAAAAATACTATGACTATGGTTTAATAATTCGAACTTAGCCGTTAGCTGTTTCTTTATATAATAAGCCAAACAAAACAAGTTAAACATCGGCTAAACTTAAAAGGTGTGTTTTTAAGTGTTATTTAAAAGCGTCATGTCACAAATCCTACTAAAATTTAATTATTCATATATTTTCTATAACTTTTCGATTACGGTATAATAGAAGATTTTCGGTTTAATTATAACCACAGTCTTGAAGATTCCATAAAAATTACCTTTAGAATATACTAAATCATCACGCTTAATCTGTTGTTGCAAGTCCTTGTTAAAATGGGAGTTATCGTTTACGTTTCAAGCGTTTCAAGTAGCACTGAGGTATTTTTATTTTTTTATGCTTTTTAAAGATTTTCATTTCTCCATGTCCAATGTTTTTAACTTCGTAATAATTTAAATAATGATTTATGTAATATTTATTTAGTAATGCAATTTAGTTGTTGTAATAATATTACAACATTACTAATAATATTACAATATTACTAATATAGCAACAAATTTTTGATATATATATATATATATATAAGTATATATACCTAAAAATTTGTTGCTATATTACAACAACTTGACTGTGTAGTACTTTTGTATAAACTAGTTAAGTTTAAATTAAATTTAAAAATATAAAAATTAAATTTAAAAGTATTTATATTAAAAATAATAAATGTTCAACTTAACTTAATAAAGGTTCAACTTAACTGGTATTAAATGTCAGCAAAGTTTAATCCTAATGTTAATATACACACACACACACACACACACACACACACACACACACACACACACACACACACACACACACACACACACACACACACACATTTCCGGTCAAAGGTTTTCTATCACAATTAAAAAATAATTTAAAGTACAAAGAAAGTACTGTTAACGATATTTATTTATATAAGTCTAAAGTAACATAATAATTGTGAAAATATTTTAAATTGTTTTTAATCTTCCTTATTTTTAAAATTAGTTAGAAAAACTAGCTTAATAAAGAAACTTGTGCAGATATCCATGTCAACTGTGCCACCCTGTCTTCGAAATTATGGATTAAAATAATGTGTAGCATGTGTAGCAGAGGTAGTTTAAGACAGTTTTTGGTTGCTTTGCTGGTCACAAATAGATTTTGATTAGAGATTTTGACAGAATTGAGCGAGTATTTTTATAAGACTTGTTATCACAGAATAATGCTGTGATTCACAGCAACATTCTTTTTGGTCTAGACAAAGAATTATAGACAATTGGTTCATTTGTTAGCATAACAACTTTGTAGCATAAAGAATTAATTTAAGAAATAAAGAATTAATTTTATTAGATATCAAATCTAAACTGAGTCCAAAATTGTGTAAAAATTGTCTTTTATCAAAAGAGCATGCAAAAAAATTAACACATCATTAATTGACTCCCTCAGTCACCAGTTTGCAATTTTTATGAGATGATCTGAATAAAAATGGTACCAACTTATCAAGAACAACTCTGGCAATACTTGCAATAGTTTTGTAGTACAGCCTCACCACTTATATTAAAAAAATTACAAAATTTTGTGCATCAGTTTTAAAGCCTAAAGGTTACTTTAAAGGAATCCAAAATAGGAAGAAAATAATCAAACTAATGTTCATTGAGGTGTTCATTGTAGCATATGTTTTGCTTTAAAGAACTAATATTTTCTTTTAAATCATTTGAATTTTTATGTGGTTTTCTTCAAATTATGCGCAACCTTAGTTATACATAGTTCAGGATAATTTTTTCTAAATATAGTTTTATAGAGTTTCTGAACATTGTTTAACAGTAACAGTAAAGCAGCTTTTTTTTTTAAAGAAAAATCAAAAACAGCAAACATCAGTTTTTTAAATGATGGTTTTTTACTGTTTTTTCATTATTATTTTTTAATCAAATTTAAAGCGACAAAAAATTAAAAACTTGAACTTTTTTTATACGTTCACTGTAACAATTCAATTCAATTTTATAATGATTTTTAACCTCATAAAGTTTCATTCAAACTTGAAAATGTTTGAATTTTTTTATACAAACATTTTCAGATAAAAATTTCAAATAAAAAAAAAAATATTAAAATTGTTAAAAGAAGATTTTTTTCAACAACATCTTCATTAAACAAATTAATTTTATTTGATTTTCTTTTTTAATAACAATTTAATAGATAGTTTTTGGATAATAAGTAACTTTAATTAATAACTTTAGTTAAGTATTTGGCATTTTTTTTATAAAAAAAACTTAGCACACAGGTTAGTACTAGGAAGTTTCTTGTTATGATGGTTTTATTTTACTATTCTAATACTAAAAGTTTCTTAGGAGTTTCTTAAGTTATAAATAGGGCTTCAACAACCAGTTTCTTATTTACATTAATTTATCAATATTGATGTTTATATTAATATGATAAAACTGACGATATCACATTTAAAATGGGATTAATTCAAGTTTTAGGTTCATGTAACGTGCTCAATGTAGTTGAAATAATAAAACAATATCTAAGTGTTTTTGAAATATCAATGAAAAAAGATTTGTTTGCATCTACACAGGATGGAGCATCTGTAAACAAGAAGTATATTCAACATTTAGATTTTATGGTCAAATTTGTCTTAATCATGGTCTACATTTTGGAGTATGGGACACACTTTATAAGAAAAAACATAATATTGAAGATTTAAGCAATGCCTGTGATAATGATAATAATGAAAATGATTCTTTTGACAAAGGCACTAATTTTGTTAGTTATAAATGAGAAATGTGGAGATGATATACGCAACAATAATTTACTTCAGAACTCACACAAGTTGATAAAATACATCAAACTGTCGAGTGTTGGAAATCAAGTTTTTCAATAAAAAGTCAAGGCTCTATTTGGAAAAGAAATTGATTTAAAAACTTGTTGAAACACTATACTGATAAATATACTGATCATAAAGTTTTTATGATCAGTATATTTATGCATTTTTCAATATTATGCTTTAACAAAGACAACAATATGAAATTATGTTAAATTGCTTTGATTGCTAATTTTATTTATATTTTTAGCTCAAAAAACACCAACAGAAAATAACGATGGTTTTAGATGGGAAAAAAATTCCTTATGAAGTAAAGGACATAGCATCATCTGAAGAAGCTAAAACTGAAATGAAACATTTAGCTGGAGTTGATGCTCATCCACCTCAAATTGCAAATGACAATGTTTATTGTGGTGTATGTTTTTACTGTTTAAATGTTTATATATATATATATATATATATATATATATATATATATATATATATATATATATATATATATATATATATATATATATATATATATATATATGTAAATTATGTTAGTGCATTTTACAAATAGAGTGCTCAATGTTCTTAAAGAACAGAGCAATAATAAATTAGTAAAAAACACTTATCTAACTTTTTCTTCAACTTGAAGTTTCACCATTGCTGGATCATCAGGAAGAGTTCTCTAGTAGAGTTCTCTTCCTTTCACCAGCAATGGTGAAACTTCAAGTTGGAGAAAAAGTTAGATAAGTGTTTTTTACTAATTTATATATATATATATATATATATATATATATATATATATATATATATATATATATATATATTTATATATTTATATATTTATTTATTTATATATATATATATATATAAAATTGAAAATATGTCATTTATGGTGACATACTATTTAACTTTTTAAATTTTTATTAATTTTAAATGTTTAGTTATATATATATATATATATATATATATATATATATATATATATATATATATATATATATATATATATATATATATATATGTGTATATATATATATATATATATATATATATATATATATATATATAAATAAACATATATATTTAAAATATATATATGATGAAGACCTCAGTGGATCAACTTTTTAACAGAACCAAAAGGTTTCAAATCATATCCTGGTTGTCAACTTTAAATGAAAGAAAAATACAAAATTTTAGGTCTTTAAACCTTCAGGAAGTGCTAGGTGCAGATTTTGGTTTTTCTTCAAAATGTCTAATATTTAGATAATAAACAATCCAAAGAAAAAATGGTGTATTTTGGTTCAAAATATTTCTTGTTTGATTAAAGTTGATTAAAAAAAATTACATTTAATCTAAAATACTTTTTGCTAATGAGTTATATTGTTCAAATCACTCTTTTCCATTCTTTTATCCACACTAATCACATTTTCTATTCTCTTGAACATGCATCATGATGTTTTGTCTCTGATTATGATTATGACTGTCTGCCAGTAAAACTAGCACTAGACAAATTAATCTTTCAGAGCAGTTATTTGTGCACTGAATGTTTGAAACATAACCTTACAAAACATATAGCTGGGATGAAGATCTACAAATTTTCCATCAGAAATCCAAAACAATATATCTTCTATATTAAGATCAAGTATGAAAAAAATTTACCAGCTGTTTTACCCAATAAACTCATGCAAATGAGTTTTCTTGTTAATGATTATATCATCTCTAATCTCTGGTTTCTCTTTATTTAAAAATAAGAAATATCCTTGGGATAGGCATAATTTTTGTATCATTAGGAATTTCTCTTCATTAGTTACACCTAATACATTAGTTACACCTGATACAATAACATCTTCAGCCAAGTTCTATGTATGCCTAAGAAGATAATTTTTCAGAGTTTTGACTTTAACCTTGATTTCGTCTTCTTCCTTTATGATTTCGGCTACTTTAATAGCTTTGAGATCATTAGATGGTGCCTGGATTATGATAGATGACTTCAGAAACCAAGGAGTGTAAAATATTGTTACAAATGGTTCAATTTTGTTGACATCTCCACTGACAAAAATTTCAGTTTCTTATGAGTTAGTTGAAGAATCAATAAATATATCCTATTTACCATAAATCTAGCTTTATCCGAATATAGTCAGTGAATATAAATCCAATATTTTAGCGAAATATGAATCATTAGATGAATTTGGTTTAAAATATAATGATTCTGTATCAGAATCAGAGACAATATGATTTTCAAATAAATTTTTATCCTCTATGAATATTTCAAATTTGTCTAACTCATTCCTACATTTAATTCTCTTTCAGTAAATCATGTCAATATCCTCAGTTTTATACATTTTTCTAGTTGACTTTTGTTCGGTTAAGAACTCGATGCCCTCTTTAATGGCATCAGATGATCTGTTGCGATCAGTTTTGATTTTCATTACAATAAAATACTTTTACAGCTAATGTCAAAATGTTTGCAGTTAAAATTCAAAATCAGAATCAGGTTGACAGGTAAAATGAAAAAATCTATTTAAAAATATAAAGGTCTCCTTGGGTATTTTACCACGTTGTTATCTTTAAACTTTCTATTTTTACAGAATTGTCTTCTGCATTGTTAATTATTTATTTTTTGGGATAGCCTAATATATATATATACTTATTCTATAGTTAGGGGGCAGCAAATCATTTTTTTTAAATGAATTTTTATTAAATTATAAGGAAGTTATATTTTCAAATAACTTTTATTCTTGTTGATAATTTATTAGCTAAGAGCACGCAAATTAATGTAATTAACATGCAATTTAACTAATATGCAATAACCTCTTATGACTGTAACTGTTATCCATTAATACAAAATAGTGAATTTGTCTCAATTTAGTTCGTTACAAAACTTATAAAAAAACTTAAAAAAATTAAAAGAAATGGGAACTAAAAATAAAATAAAAGTTGTTTTTACATTTCTTTTTTTAATCTTTAAAAATAATAATATATTAAGTATTTAATAAGTTGTTATATTAAGTTATTAGTAAATGTTTAATATGATATTGTTATATTTATAATATTAAGTATTTGGTGAACTTTAATTCAGATAAAACTCAATTTTTTTCAGCTAATCGTTATCGCAATAATTTAGATCTTCCTATATTTATGAATGGTGGTGTACTCGATGAGTCACCTACTCTTCATCTTCTAGGATTAACTCTTACTTCCAATCTTTCTTGGAAACCATATATCAAATCAGTTGCAAAATTAGCATCTGCTAAGGTTGTATCTCTTTATCGAGCTCGTCACTTTCTTACTTCGGATTCTATTCTCTATCTCTATAAATCTCAAATCCGGCCTTGTATGGAATACTGTTGCCATATCTGGGGCGGTTCTTCTAATGATGCCCTTTCTCTTTTGGACAAGGTGCAAAAACACATTGTAAACATAGTTGGACCTGCTCTTGCAGCCAACCTCCAACCATTATCACATTGTCGTAATGTTGCTTCTCTTTCTCTTTTCTATAAATAATATAATGGGCACTGCTCTAAAGAGCTAGCGTCTCTTGTGCAATCTACTATAATTCATTCTCGTGTTACTCGTCATTCAATTAAGTGTCATCCTTTTTCTGTGACTGTTCCTAAGTGCTCCAAAAACGCTTATTCATCTAGTTTTTTTCCTCGAACATCAGCTCTTTGGAATTCGCTTCCTTCATCTTGCTTTCCTGATTCATATAATTTGCAATCTTTTAAGTCATCCGTCAATCGTTATCTTGCTCTACAATCTTCATCTTTTCTCTTTCAGTAACTTCCAACTTTAATTAGTGGCTGCTTGCAGCCTTGTTGGAAGCGAAGATGTATTGGTGTTGTTAAACACACAATAAAAAATAAAAACTATAATCAAAGGTTGAATTAAGGCATCGCGAATTGCGATATCTGTGAAAATATCTGGTCTATAAGCTTCAGTTTATGGAAAACCACGAAATTTACGGAATAAGCAAATAAACTTTAATTTGTTAGTGAAAAACAAAACAAAACAATAAATTTATGACTACAAAATTAATAACACTATAGTGTTGTTACTTTTAAAACACTCTTATAAGTTACATTTATAGTTTGTTTGATCAAACAACACATAATCAAGGTATATTAAATAAAAATGATTTAGTTAAGTAATCCCAAACTTTAATTAAAGTAGTAATGCATCTAGAAAAAATACAATTGATACTTAAACAATATTAAAAACATCAGAAAATTTTACGAATACGTATTCTTATAAACAGTTTAGCATTTCTAAACTGTTACTAATGGTCCGGAAAAAATGCATATTAATTTTAAAATCAACCAATGAAAACACTGGTAATTTACTTAATAGGAAAATCTTTATTAAAAAAAGGGGGGGGGGCTATAAACTTAAATGGTTTTTTTTTATTATTTAATCAATTAAATATTAATAAAAGTAAAGATAAAAATAAATGTTTCTAAATATACTTCTTTATAACTAAAAGTTATTAAATTGAAAACCTCCATTTTTAGTTTTAAGTAAAATTTACTAATAAAATTTACTAAAAAAACTAATTTAAATGAAACTCCTTAACCCCTTCCTTTGTATTAGGCACCTTAGAGTAGTGCTGACATTTACTGTAAATGTCAGCACTACTCTAAGGTGCTTAATACAAAGGAAGGGGTAAAGGAGTTTTATTTAAATTTAAATTAATGGGTTGAATTAAAAGGTTATATTTAAGATGCGTAGGTTTATTAATGTTTTGTTGCTCTGGTTACTGAATAGCGTAATGTATGTAGGAGTTAAAATCCTGGTAATGGTAATGCTAGTGGTTTAAAAAACTGCCTTTAACAATCGTTTGAAAGAGTTGGTATACCTGATATGTCCAAAAAACATATCTTGCTCCATCCACGTTTTTAGGGTTAAACGTGGATGGAGCAAGTGTAAATCTTGGTGTTCACTCAGGTTTAGGAGCTTTATTAAAGCTAGATTCTCCATGGCTTCAAGTAATCCATTGTTTCAACCATCGTCTTGAGCTTGCCTTAAAAGATGCTTTTGAAAAAGTTGCAGCATTTCAAAATTGCGAAAACTTCTTGCTAAATTTACATTCTCTTTATGAACAATCTCCAAAACGTTTAAGAGAATTAAAACTTATATCGGAAGCTTGGAAAACATCAATCCCCAAGCCTGCGAAATCGTATGGTACATGTTGGCTTGACCACAAATGGAATGCAATGAATATCGCTTTATAAAACTATGGAGCATATATTTCGCATTTAGAGTCTCTCAGCCAAACAGACTCACAGCCTTTAAAGCGAGCTGAATTAAAGGGATTTCTTCGAGTGTGGAAGAAAGCCTCTCTTGTGATACATTTATTTGTTTATTTAGATGTTCTAGCTTCGTTAAGACGCTTAAGTATTGCCTTCCAGCAAGATTTACACAATCCAGTCAAAGCAGTCTGCAGGGTGCAGCAATTTAATTTGACAATGGCGAATTATCTTGAGTAATTCCGTCGACAAAATGTGTACAGAGCAAGCGATTTTAACGAATTACAAAAAATTAATTGTCAACGTAACTGAAAAGGATGGTAATTTTGTTTATCAAAACATTATATCACAAAATTTTAATAAATCTAATTCGTTGGTGCAACGACTTTATACTGATACTATAACAAGTATAACAACTTGCATGGATTTCCGTTTTAAAGGTATAACGTTTTCTCCTTTATTTCAAAATTTAATTATTCTGCTTGATGTATCTTTTTTGCCCGTAAACCCTAATTGTATATTTGGAGATAAAGAAATATCTGAAATTGTAATATATTTTAACGACTTTTTAAAAAACGGAGGATGTGATACCAACAAAATTAGTATTGAGTGAATTATCTTAAAGAGTTACATATTCCCTATGTTACGTAATTCAGGAGGTGAAACTTATTTAAAAATTTGGAAAAAAAATTTTTTGACAGATATAATTATTGCAGAATGTCGAAATATATTAGATGTCTTTCAGTTGTTTCTGCTTAGTCCGTTTACAAACGCTAAAGTTGAACGTATGTTTTCCCACGTTAATCGAGTAAAATCTGATTGGAGAAATAAATTATTACGTGATCGACTTGAATGTCTTTTAAGAATAGGAGAAGAAGGATGCGGTTTGAATAAATTCAACCCAGATCCTGCTCTGGATGCTTGGTATCAAGATAAAATAAGAAGATTTACTGCTGCACCTCATCACTATCCAGATAAACGAAGAAAATTATCTGGTGCAAAATCTTCCATTGATCTATCTGTATTCACAATATCAGATTTAGAAAGAGAAAGCGATAGTTCTAACTCTGATGCCTAATTTTTATTTTTATGAATATATCTTTTTTCTTTTGTTATAACTTTACTTTAAAAGAATTTTTACAATAAAATTTCTCTTCACTCTTTCAAGTCCCTCTGTAGCCCAGTGGTACGACGGGCTTGCATATACTTTTTAAATGCATGGGTTAGCCAGCGCTTTATATTATAAACCATGAATTTTTAATAACTTTTAGTTATAAAGAAGTATATTTAGAATTATATATTTTTATCTTTACTTTATATTATTTAATTAATTAAATAATTAAAAAAAATAAGTTTATAGCTCCTCCCCCTATTAATATAGTTTTTTCCTAATAAGTAAATTACCAGTATTTTCATTGATTGATTTTAAAATTAATGTGCATTTTTTCTGGACCATTAGTAACAGTTTAGAAATGCTAAACTGTTTATAAAAATACGTATTCGTAAAATTTTCTGAGGTTTTTAATATTGTTTAAGTATCAATTGTATTTTTTCTAGATGCATTACTACTTTAATTAAAGTTTGGGATTACTTAACTAAATCATTTTTATTTAATATACCTTGATTATGTGTTGTTTGATCAAACAAACTATAAATGTAACTTATAAGAGTGTTTTAAAAGTAACAACACTATAGTGTTATTAATTTTGTAGTCATAAATTTATTGTTTTGTTTTGTTTTTCATAGCATTTTCACTAACAAATTAAAGTTTATTCCCCTATTCCGTAAATTTTGTGGTTTTCCATAAACTGAAACTTTGAAGACCAGATATTTTCACAGATATCGCAATTCGCGATGCCTTAATTCAACCCTTGATAATAAACATCATGGCGGACAACACAAGTTTCAATGTAGAGGGGCACAATCATCTATTTTTAAAAAAAGTCCTCTATTTCTAGAGTTTTCTTTAAAAAAAAAAAGAAACCTTGGAGACACTGCCCCCCCCCCCTTCATTTATTTTGTAAAGTCCTTTACAAAATAAATGAAGGGGGGGCAGTGTCTCCTGGTGTTGTTAGCTCTGAACATAATAGTTTTCTATTAGATAATATATATTTCAGCACTTTGAAAATCTTTTTAAAACTTTTAAAAGTGTTTTTAGTATGCAAACAAACATTACTTCAATTTAACAATAAGAAAATTTAACAAAAAAAACATTATTTTAGCATGGTTTTTTTTAAAGTAGTTGCAAATGCATTCATTTTTAACTAAAATTTTGCATGCTTTTGTAAACGCAAAAATCTTTGTAAAAATCATGCTAAAACATAATTACTTTCTTCAGTTGTGTACTTAAAAGTTATTTAACTTAAAAGTAATACTATCAATTGTTTTTATAAAACTGCTGTTAGGGTCTAATGTCCTGTACCATGGGATCTACAAGGTTTTTGTTTATACAGAACAAATTGTCCATTTAAGCTAACTTGGACTACTAGGTTCAATTGGTAATATTATGGTATGTTTTCGACTTTAACATTTTTTAATTGTCTAACATAACTTATATTCTAATAAAGTTTTTATAAAAATTCATTTCTAATGGCAAGAAAGCGTAATATAACTAGAGAACTATTGAAGGCATTGAATAAAACAAGTACTGAAAGCAACAGTGAATGCACTTTAGTGAATCCAAGACTAAAGTCTCAGGGATATCAGAGTCAGAGGAAGATATTGAACTAAATAAAATTGATGATAATCGAACTACTTTGAACATAAGATGGACAAAAGTAATGCAAGATACTCCACCATTTGAAGCACTGTCATTCACAGTAGCAAATGTAGGCCCTCACCATTCAATAAACTTACCAAGTAAACTAAATTTTTTCAAGTTATTTTTTTACTGATGAGTTACTTGCAGATATTGTAACCAAAACTAATTGTTATGCCAAGTATAAAATTGAAAATAACAGTTAGGAATCTCATTCTATTTGGCATAAACAGAAAGATGTGGCAGTTTGTGGTTATCACTTATTTACTGACAGATTATTTACTAGTTTTTCTCTTGCACAAGAACTCCTCAAAATGAACATACAAACTACAGGGACAATAATGAAAAATTGAAAGCAGATGCTTGCAGATATATAAAACTCAAAAAAAAAAAAAAAAAAAGAAGCATGAAGTTTCTGCATATGTACACTCTTCCAATATTATGGTTTTGGCATGGCAGGACAGGCAACAAGTTCTGATGCTGAGTACTTTCCATGATTCAACAACTGAAGTTGCAAAACAAAGAACAAAACAAGGTATAGTAGAAATTGATAAACTAATTGTTATTGGGAATTATTCGAAACAGCTGTTGACCGAGCTAATCGCTACTGTTCTAGCTGTTCATTTCTATGTAAATCTTTAAAATGGTGGGGGGAAATATTTTTCTGGTTGTTAGAAGTTGCAGTTATAAGTAGTTATTTATTATTAAATAAATTTTGTGAATGCAATGGTTAAAACAAACTTCGACACTATACCTACAGACAAAACCTCATTGAGCAATTAGTTGGAACATGTCATAACAAAGA
This sequence comes from Hydra vulgaris, assembly GCF_038396675.1. Classification (NCBI taxonomy): domain Eukaryota; kingdom Metazoa; phylum Cnidaria; class Hydrozoa; order Anthoathecata; family Hydridae; genus Hydra; species Hydra vulgaris. The sequence goes on along the minus strand of NC_088924.1, from coordinate 10,422,548 downwards.
ACGAAGAAGGCGATCATCATTAAATGAAAATGAATACTTCAACCAAAAGCAACATTTTATTGCACAAGTTCCAAGCAATGATGCCAAAGACTTTCTAGTCTGCAGTGACTGAAAAACACAGGGTGGTAGAAGAAAAACTGTATACTATTGTAAAACCTGCACTAGAAAACCAGGACTATACCCTACTGATTGTTTTGAACTTTATCATACAAAGACTGACTTTCATGTGAAATGGGGTATCTAAAGACAATATTGTAATTTATTTGTAAATAAAAACAAGTGTTAACATGTTTTTGTTTTTTCTTGTTTAGTGCTTCCACTTAGGTCATGGTGCTTTTGGCAGAACAAAAATTTAACAGTTTGGTGCTACACTTATAATCTATTTTTTATAAAAAATAGAGAGAAGCCATGGGTCAGATGTTTTTTCTGTTATATTTAAGGTCAGTAAGTAAAAAAAAAATTGGACCTCAATATCATTAATATCAATAATAGAAATCAATAAAGTTCTATGTACGTGAATGACACTAACCTTTAATGTGTTAGTAAAAATGCTTTCAATAGAGATATTGACGTTTTTGAATAATTAGTGGTGCAAAAAAAAAAAAACTAGAAACTTAGCGATGCAAAAAAAATGTTTGTAATGTTTTTCAATAAACTGCTACATTTGAAAGTTTACCAACCATATATGGTGAACTTTTAAAAATTAGTTAATCAGCTGTATTGTTATTTGTTGTATCAAACTCTTCATTGACTTTGATTTTTACTATATTTTTCTTGCCAAAATTTATTTTGTTCAATATTATCATAAAAACCAACACAAATAACCAGTAAAACAAGTGCCTTGTTTTACTGATTATTTCTGTTGGTTTTTATGATAGTATTGCACAATATTGTCACAGTGTTATAAAATAGGTACTGACTTTATCTTTCTGACTCGGGAAAACTTTTTGGTGGAATACTATGGATATAAGTATGGAGTAAGTTTTTACTTTTTTTTACCAATTTACCAATGAGAGCTAAACTGAACAATTTTGCTGAAAATGCCAAAATACTGCTAAAATCACCAAGAATGCAGGAAAACTGTTTATTTTTTTCGTTTCAAAAAATGTCAACAAGAGCTAACATCAAATCTAAAAGACAGATGTCATATTATACTGAAAGAGCTTGGTCTGTTCAACTGTTAAATTGAGAAACTATGGTCAAATGAAAATTTAATTTGCTCTAATTCAGCAGCTAGAACGCCAGCAGTAGAAAAAAGATGCTCAGATTGTTTTTCAATTATTGGCAGAGGATTGCCTCACAACTGCACAAAAGGAACTTTGAGAAATAATCTTGTTGCTGTAGCTACAAAGGATCCTTTGGCATTAGAAAGAGTTGTAGCTCTTGTTGTTTCAAATAAAGCTCTTTCTCCGCATAGAACAGTTTGATTAAGTTAACCTTATGGTGAAAGATGCTTCCAGTAACACTAGGTATTAATTTAGTTTTTTATAGTTCAAATTAATGACTGGTTGAATTTATAACCTTTTGCATTCATTATAGGTTCGTCATCAACTAAGCAACTTTTCCCTCCAAATTCATCAATAAGTCTAAAAGACCTTGCTCAAGTTCAAGCAAACATGGGGCTTTCAAACAATGGCATTAAGAGGTTAGCAGCTACTATTAATCAATCAACCTCTCAACAGATTGTTGAGAAAAATTAATTAAAATTTGATGCATTCAGCAAGCAGCTTGTACATTATTTCACAAGTTCATCAATTCAAGATCATGCTGGATGTGTGAGGACTGTCATACATTGCAAGAACTTCATTAAGCTTAAAAATGAAATTATAGCCATTAGAAGTATGTCAAAAAATTACATTGTAAAGGTTACAATGTAATTTTTTGACATACTTCTTGAGGTGGGTTCCTCAAAATTAGCCTGGGAATTATTGAATTAAATCATGAACCTAGCATTCCCCCAACAAAACCCAACTGTAAAAGCAAGGTTTTTAAGGACTCTGGTGTCAAACGACAACTCATTATTGCTGTCACTGAGGAGCTTCAAGAAAATTATAACGTGTCAATATCAAATACTAACGTGTCGCAAGTATTTGAGTTGATTAATTTAAAAGACCAGGAATTTGTACTGTCCTGTGATCTAAAACTTGCAAATATTTGTGGGCTTCAAGCACACTTAAGTGCACATCCCTACATCTGGTTTAAATCTGGTTCAAAGGAACTTGTAAATCAAGGAAAATTGAGGACTTTTCGAATCTCTGGAAAAAAATGTCTCACTCTTTAAGTCAGCAGGCTCCAATATTAGAAAAGTTCGTAACTACAAAAATGTTGTTCATTCTCCAATATTTTAACTGTCTGGAGACACTGTTTTTGAAGTTCCTTCCTCCCATGGAATTGCATCTCCTAATTTGAGTTTTTAATCATCTTTTTTCTGTGCTGCTTCAGGTTTTTCCTCAAGCAACTCTTTGAACTGATGCATTACACATTAAATGATAGACATTTTGCAGGAAATGAGTCCAGAAAGCTGCTACACAGTATTGATATTCTTCAATCAATTGCTGAGAAACACTCATGCTTTGCAGCCATCCAATTTATTGATATTTTTCAAAAATTCAATATGGTAGTGTCTGGCCGTTTTGAATGCAACCATGAGCCAAACTACCTACAATTAATTGAAGCATTGAGATTGTCTTATCTGGCATTGCAAAAATGTGTCTGTATCACCATGCAGTATTTTTCCATGTGAAAGATTTCATCGACAGATAGAGCCAAGCTCTATCTGACGATGGGATTTACTCAGAACAAGCAGTAGGAGCAATGCATAACAACTTTCATGTACATTGACAAAGGTACAAAAAGCCCAATTATTCATCAGAATACAGTAAGAAGTTGCAATGTTTTCTCATTGACTTTATTAGTAAACATTGCATGTGAAAAGTCATTTTAAGAAGGAATTTAAGAATAAAATTATTTTAGAATTTGTTCCATGTAAGAGAAACTTACATGGAACAAATTTTTTCTTGAATATATTTTAAGTTTGTTATTTGTATAACTTCAAGAATATATCATTTTGCTTTTCTTATTTATATTGATGTAAATTGAAAATTTTCACTACTGTAAAAAACAAAATAATTTCGCATGATTGCACAAATCAATAAAATATCCCAGTAAATACAAATGTGTTTAATATGTCTATAATACGTTTTAACTGGGATGAAAATTTTTACTAGGATGAAAATTCAAATGTAAATAACTTGCCAGGACGTTGTAATCTGATTTTGATACTTATATCTAAGTGATTCCCACAGTGTGGGCTATCATTCCACCAAAGGGTTTTCTTGTGTTAGAAAGTTAAGGTTAGAACCTGTTTTATAACACTGTGTTGTCTACACTAGCTGCTCCAAATACTAAAACAGTTTTCTCTAGTTTGTAAGGGTTATAAAATAAGTTTCTGTAACTGATCTGTATTTGTAACTGTATCTATTATTACTATTTTTAGTTAAGGAACAAGTATAGGCTTTCTTTAATTGTGTATTAAATATGTTAGACAATACTCTAACCTTAAACATCTGTAGGCCCATATAAGGTTCTGTTAAAAATGATTTGGTTCACAAATATCTTCTCAGAACATTCAAAAGTATGATACTGATAATAGCTCTTTTAAATTTAAGGTTTTCTGCTGTAGTCAGGGCCGTCCCGAAGAGGTCTCTCGTATTTTTTGTCAACTAAAGACACCAAAATAATCAAAATAATAAAAAAAAGGTCTTCAATATTTGAAATTTGCTAACTATAGTTCAAAACTTGCCAACTTAAATGCTAAACGTACAAATGTGCTAACTCAAATGCATATACGACAGCTTTCGGGGGTGGGGCACCCCGTTCAGGACGTCCTTTACCTGTAGTATGTTTTCCCTGCATACCCCAAAGTTGTGTGTTTTTTCCTAATCTTCAGTAAGAACCTAATGTGCTTGTGCTTTTTTCAACTTGTTTTTTTTTTGTACCTTAATGCACTTTTTTTCTTTCAATAGTTGTTTCTTTTTTTACTTTCAATAAGTTTTTTTTAATTGTTAGACCATAGTTTTATGGTTTGATTAGTTTAAGTAAGTTTTATAGTGTGATTGTTTGAAATAAGTTTCATAGTTTGATGGGTTGAAATAAGTTTAATTGTTTGAAGGGGTAAAATAAGTTGATGTATATATGTATATGTGTACGCAAAAGAAAATGCGTTTATTAATTAAGCACTATGTTATTTTTTAGGACTTTTTTGGATTTGATGAGGCAGTTGAATCAGAAGAATTGTCGCAGTTTTTGAAGTTATAAATGTATTGATATATAATTTTTTTTAAAATATTATCTCGTAATCTTATAAATCTTGTAGTTAATGTATTCAAAAATATAAATATATATATTAAAATAATATGTTTTGTTTCTTATCCAAAACAGGTTATGTTTATGTCTTTAAAAGTTCTTAGAAAATTAGCTTAGAGTTTATTAAAATAATCAAAACAAATTAGTTATCGAGATATTGACAAAAAACTTTTTTGTAACTTCACTATCTTATTTCTGTTTCTAAGCCTTGGCTTAATTTCTGTTTCTAAGTTTTGGCTTTCTGCTTAGATTTTTTCTCTTTAAACATGATCTTATAAATCTTATAATTAATGTATTCAAAAATATAAATATTTATATTAAAATAAAATATTTTGATTCTTTTGGAATACAGAAAATAGCATTTATTTTATTGTATCCAATCTTTACATTAAATCTTTACATCCATTCATCCATCCATTCTTACCTATGTTTTCAACTAGTAAAATAAAATATACTAGTTTTATTAGAGCACACATATGATGAGGGTAGCTATTAGCTTACGCCGTGTTCATTCTTGAAAGGACACCCGTCCACTTAAACGCAGATTTATGCTTTTGTTTTGCATAAAATGAGTGTTTCAACGTTATATGTAATTGTTATAAATACGTTAAAAAAGAATACTGCTGCTTTAGGAATTAACTTAATTAAATTAACCACAAATACAAGAACTACAATCAGTTGTAACAACCATAAAATATATGTCCATCAAAATAACAAGTACACGTTTCTTCGATCGTCACTCTCGGATTGTATCGGAATAATCGCTGACACATTGCACACAATGATATATTATATAACTAGATGTCTAATTCACGAGATTTTATAGGACAAAAATTGAAGCCAGTCTTTCGTTTTTAACAATAGTCCGCCATTTGTAAAAAGGGCAAAAGCCGAAGTGTGGAATAAAAGTTAAAAATGCAAGTCAAAAGTTCCGAACAAATTAAAGATAATTCAAAAACAAATTTTAATAACTATAAAATACTTATAAAAGTTTTTTTATGAGCTTATGCTTATTAAAAAGAATTTCAATTCATAAAAGAGCAATTCCATGATACGCGTTATTGCGTTTTTAATCGAGAAAACAAAAGTTTGCAGTATTTAGGTTTTTAAAATAAATAAAAAACTTTATTATAATATTGAAATAGCCTAACTGTATTATAAAAACTAAACTTTTCGTATTTTTATTTATATTTTTACAGATATAGCTTAAATTACGCGCGTCACAACGTGACATCGATATGTCACGCCGTGACGCTTTTGAAAAAATAACTTAGAATTATAAAAAAATAGAAAGTAAAAAATAAATAAATAATTATTCTAAAGAACATACATTTTTTTACCAATATAATATAAGTTTAAAATATTTTTTATACACATAGATATAATAAAATTGCATTTCCTAGATAAAAGCAAAACATCGAGGCATGTGGAATTGCTCAAAAATGCTTCAAAAGCGTCTGCCATTTTACTTTTCTATTCAAAACTTTAATCCCTTTTAATCGAAAATAAATTAAGGAATCATAAATTATTATTTTACAAGTTTTATAATTTCCGCTTAACACTTTTACGTAAATAGTATTTAAATTTAAAATAGCTTTACTTCATTTAAGAAAAGAAAAGTTAAAAATATTTGTTTACAAATTTAATCCGCCATTTGTAAAAATGGCAAAAAGCGGCTTCACTTTTCGGATCGAAGTTAGACATCTAGTTATATAATATATCATTGGAATCATGGAAAAACATATTAGTTTTATTGAAGCAAAAATATCTTTTGCTATAAGTGTATTATATAAATCTAGGGCCTTTCTTGATTATAAATCACGCAAAATGCTTTACTTCAGTCTTGTTCATTGTCATCTCTCCTACGCTAATATTGTTTGGGCTAACACTCACAAAACTAAATTAATAAGATTACAGAGGCTACAAAACCACGCATGTAAAGCGGTCAACTATTTAAAAAGATTAGAAAACCCTTCCCCTGTAATGAAATACACGAATGTGTTAAATATATCAAAACTTAATTCGCTTCAAATATTAATATTTATGTATTGTTAAAAGAATAACTTGCTGCCAAAAGTATGTGATATTTTTACATCGGCGTTTTCACAAAAATACAATCTTCGGTCAAATAGCAACCATAACTATCAATTGAGCAGAGTAATATCGCAAGTGTCAAAATTCTTAATTATTAACCAAGGTCATTATGGAATCAATTAAAAAATAACACTATAAAAAATTTGAAAAGCACTTCCTCTTTTAAACGACAAATGAAATTGCATCTCCTTAACTTCTGATATATATGCAAGTATGTTTATATATGTGTATGTAAGTACGTTTGTATATGTGTTTGTGTGTGTATACAGTTACGGACTTAATTTTAGACTCAAAGTGATAAAATCAAAATTTTCATGATGAAAGTTTGAAAATAGCATAATAAGTATGATGCATGCATAAATAACTTGATGAATAAATTTGTTTCATGAAATTAAATATATCTGATGATATAATATGCAAAAATAGCATCTGACGGATTTGGAATTCCAGTAAAAATGTTAATTATGTATAAATACGGAAACGATTATTGTTGTCAATTATTTATTAAGAAGTTGTGAATTTGTGTAGCTGGCTAATTTTTTAACTTGTTTTATTTCATTCATTTTAAAACACCATAATGGGGAATAATAAAACATTAAATGAATCGATTAGATCTCAATTTATTTTATTATTTGAGGAAAATTATAACACAAGGGACATTGCATCCAGGTTGGGAATATCACAATCTTGAGCATCGCGTGTTGTAAGGCTGTTTAGTTCTTCTGGTTCAATCAAACCTAAACATCATCCTGGTAGACCAAGGCTTGTTTCAGCGCAGAAAGAACGTTTAATTCGACGAGAAGTAATGAAAACACCAACTATTACATCTTCAGCTATCAAATAGAATTTAAATTTGAATGTTTCCACTCGTCATGTTCGACGTATTTTATGCAACAGACTTTCTATGCGGGCGTCAAGGCCTTTAAAGAAGCCTTTTCTTTCTGATATCCAACGGAAGAAGAGAATATTGTTTTGTAAGAAGTACTCTCATTGGACATCAGAAGATTGGGCAAAAGCCATGTTTAGTAACGAGAGTAATTTTCATTTGATGGCGAGCTATAAACAATGGGTTCGACGTCCTAAACATTCATCAGCAACTGATCCAAGGTTTACAGTTCCAACTGTTAAGCACTCTGCTCATGTGATGGTGTGGGGGTGCTTCTCAGCACATGTGCGTGGTTCCATTCGATTTATAAATCAAGGAGAAACTTTAAATTCAACAGCGTACATTAATACTTTGAATGACAGTTTGGAACGATTCATGGCGATTCACAATTGCACCGTGTTCCAGCAGGGCTCAGCCCCCTGCCACGTCTCAAAGCAAACTAAAAACTGGTTTATATCAAAAAGAATTGAATTATTGGACTGGCCTTCAAATTCGCCTGATCTTAACCCGATTTAAAACTGGGTTAAACTGGGAAAACTGGGAATATGGGTTTTAATTAAACGCCGAGTTGCCGAAGAAAAGCCTTCCTTCATCCTGGATTTATTTGAAAAAATTAAAGTTATCTGGTGCTCATTTTCAGCTGACATCTGCAAAAATTTGGTGAATTCAATGCCGCAGCGCATTAAAGAAGTATTAATATCGAAAGGACATTCATGCAAGTATTAGCAGGCTGTAATAAATCATTATTTTTATTATCATTTTTAAATACATGGTTATGGAATTAAGTTTTTTGTTAAAATTGAATTCTGAGTCTAAAATTAAGTCCGTAACTGTATGTATATATGAGGATGTATATATGAGTTTTTATTCTTCACCTAGTATTTTTCATAAAAAGTATTTTATTGTAAATTTACTAAAGTCATGTGGGCTTTAAATGTTATTGTAAATTATGTTATTGAGTTTTATTCTTCACGTAGTATTTTTCAGAAAAAATATTTTATTGTAAGTTTACTAAAACCATGTGGGCTTTAAATGTTATTGTAAAGGGGCTCTATGAAAAAATTGTGAAGACACCAGTCATCCGTATCTTCTTTGAGCCCCTGTCTGCTTTATATATATTCTTTGTGTAACGTAAAAGTTTCATTGAAATTTTATTATTTTATTTTTATATAAACATCGGAAAAAAAAAAAAATTGATTGTACATCCATATTTTGCCGAAAACTGGATTACACAGTTACAACAGTAATGCTGGTTCAAAATCATATAAAAACCGAAAACTTGAGAAAACTTGAGAAAAGTACCCAGCTAACACTAAACTTTCGGATACATTCGACGAACGTTTAAGCACGTTCTATGAACGTTCTTTAAATGTTCTGGAAAGTTGTATATACACAAAAAAAAAAACATTAAAAAAACGTTGTCACAACGTTCATTTAGGTTTGCGTAACGTTTGCTGCAAACGTTACGTGAACCAAAATTTGTAAACTCCAATTTACAGTTCTTGAACGTTCAATACGAATGTTCAAATAACAAATAGCGAACCTTTACTTAACGTTCACTGCAAACGTTTACTTCAAACACGCAATAAGTAACACCAAAGTTTACCCAACGTTTTTTTAATTTAAACGAATAAATGCATTGGTTTAAACGGAATTTCTGTTTAAATCTACATATGCTAGTTTTTGTGTAATGTAAAAAAACGGGGCTAACGTTTACGCTCAGAAACACAGCTGTTATAGGCGCCAAATTTTCATTGAATACTTTTTTTTTTTTCTCGAGAATATAAAAATATATATGATGATGAGCAAATATAGTCATAAGCGGTTTTTATGTAATGTTCTCCTCAAGAACCGCTCCTAAAAATTTAGTAACAAAATCTCTTTTTATTTTGACTAAATCAATAAATGTTTTGAGCAAATTTTGTTACATTCGAACCTAGTAGATATTTTTTTTAAGTTCATCATTCATTGTAAAGTAGAGCTTGGATATGTCATTATTAGTCAGGAATAAGATTGTATCGTCGGCAAACAATGAGTATCATCATTAAATTTGAGGCTTTATTTAGGTAATTTATATAGATTAAGAACCAAAGTGGCCCCAAGATAGAATCTTGAGGAACACCAGAGGAAATATTTAGAAGATGGCTTTGGTTATAGTTTTTAATAAAACAAATTGCTTGCGATTTGATAAGAAAATAATTTGATCGCAGCCATTTTATAGTTAAATAGTTTATTTCGTAGTATTTTAGTTTTTCGAGCAGGATTTCATGGTCGATGGTATCGAAAGCCTTCGACAAGTCAATAAAAGCTATTGAGTATTTTATAATAGAGTATACAAGATAATTGTATACTCTATTGTACATAATTCGCTCTAAGATTTTTGAAAAGGTAGAAAGGATAGATGCCGGGCGATAGTTACTGATATTGTACCAGTCCCTTTCTTTCAAAATTAGATAAACTTTTGCAATTTTAAGTCAATCAGGAAAACTCCTTGGTGGACAGATGATTTATACACTTTATAAAAAGTATCTTTGAGATGATCAAAACACTCGATGATTATGCCATCATTAACTCCATCAGCTTCAATAGCTTTTTATTTTTTTAGTGATTTAAAGACAATTTCGAATTCATCAAAAGATAATTCTGAGTATATTTTTTTGAAACAGTTGCAATCATTTATTGGTACTAAGATATCATTAAAGGTGACTGGGGTAAAGGGAACTTTATTAGCTAATTTAGGGCCAATTTCGATAAAGTATTTATTTCATTCATCAGATATAACTTTTGATTTATAAAATAAATTTGCTATCAACTATAATCATTTGGTGGAGGGAACCTGAGTATGTTATTTGATTGCCAGTAATTTCTTTTATTACTTGCCAAGTGCGCTTAAAGTTATTTTTGAATTTGTCTAATATTCTTAAGTAACAATTTTTTTTTAAACGTTTACGAATTTTTTCGAACAAATATTTATAATCTTTGTATACTTTTTCATTTTCGGATGATTTTGTTTTAAGATACTTAATGTCAAAATTATGTTTTGTTTTTGATGACTTTTTGAAAAGCTTGGTTAATAAAATGCTTTTTTAAATGTCATTTTTCGTTATAATATTATCAATTAGAGACGTTGAGTTTTTTGTTACCCTAGAGGACGATTAATCTAAGAAACTGCTCCAGCTTCAAAAATTAAGTCGTAGAAGTTTTTAACTTTACTGTCGTTATTATATGTAAAACAATCATTGGCGATTTTACGGAGGGATGGGTGAGGGTGGGCAAGGAGATGATTTTCAAGTTATAGTCGGTTTTGCTACGAATTTAGTCGGATAGTCGGGTATCTGACACAATTTAGTCGGGTAAAATTTAGTTTTGAGGACTTTCTTTTTTTTTTCTTGTGAAACCAGTTGGTACTTTTAAAGAATTCAGCACCGCCCCCCCCCCCCTCTTCCTTATTTTATTTGTAGAATCGCCTCTGAAAACAGTCCATATCACGATCTTCAAAAATAAAACTTATTTTGTTTTTTTCCAAGTCTTTTTTAAGGATTTTGTTCAAAAAAAAAAAGTTCAAATTCATGTTCACGCAGTCAGGTGGTCGATAGCAGTTGCCTAATAATATATTTTTAGATGTTTTGTTTATAATTTCAATAGTTAAAACTTCTTTATCGCCGCGAGAAACAAATAAATCATTCCTAACAGATGCGCGATATTTTCATTTTCGTAGACAAAAACTCTACCATTGCGTTTAATAACTTGTCCATTGAGCGAAATCAATTTAAAATAAGGAATATAAAAACGTGTAGTATTATTAAGGTCATTTGAATTTATCCGCGTTTCAGCTAAGCTAATCATGTTAAATTTTTTTTTTTTAATCCAATAAATTGTGCAATTTTTCAAAATTGTAACCTAGACTTCTAATATTTAAGTGAACTATTTCAACTTTATACGCATTTCTGTCTTCAATATATATTTAAAAAGAAATTCTTCATTTAAGAAATAACTCATTTAAAAAATGCTAGAAGCAATCTGTAAACGAATTGTTAAAAAAATTTTCATCATGCTCGATGTTTTCTTTAGTCATAAAATTATTTATTTCCGTAAAATTAAAGCCAAGGGGTTCAAAGTCGTTAATTCCAGCCATATTTTTTATTGGGAATATATTATTAGAAAGATTTTTTTTTAATGCTAAGTGGTATAGAGTTTCTAAGATCACTGAAAAATATTACATCATAACTTAAAATAACATACCTACCTTCTCTGCGCAGTTTTGCTTTCGCAGTTAACATCTTCAATTTGGGAAACTTTGACCTCATATGAGCACATCGGATGCGAGTTTGATGTTGCAATCAGTGGCGGATTCAGCATAAGGCGTTGGAGGGAAGGGCGGGGAGAAAGTCAAGCTGCCTTTTTCCCCTCCCCCGCGCTTTCTAAGCCGCTGAACGTGCGCCCCCTAAAATACGTTTATCGTTACAAAATTCTGCTTTTATTTTAAACAGAAATAAAAAGCTAGATAACGGAGACGTTTTGTATAATAATATCTCTTATAATCATAATGTAAACAGTCAATGGATTTTTAACATAGTTCGGTGTAAATTTTCTTACCTTAATTATGCTTTTATGGAGATCATAGTTGAAATGATTTTAAAAGTTGAAGTTTTTAATTTGGATTATTGATATTTTTGCTTCGTTTTAGTAGTTTAGCCTTTCTTTTAACAACACTCATGTCCCAAGAAATTAGACTTGAACTTAATTTGTTATGGAGGGGCACAGTGAATTGGGGTATACTGAGTTGATTGATTCACTCAGGCCCAGTAATGACCTTAAAGATTAAATTCATGCAGTTTTAACAAACAAACTTCATGAAAATGAGTTTATTAGTTTCAAGTTATAAATAATGATATTTAAATAAGTTTTTAATATTTTCTAAGTTTTGTTATCAATAAAATTCTTTTTTTTTTCTTCTCAATTTTTAAAACGTTTATTATTTCGATTTTATACAAGTCTTAATTATAAAGGTATGCCAAAAGTATAGTGACAGTGCCTTTACTCCCTCAGCCTCAAAGTTATTGGCGATGCCTCTATTCACTATTCTCTATTCACTCTATTCACAGTTAATCAAGTAACACAACTCACTTTAAATGTTTCTGTGATCCTCGTGGTCAAATCGCTGTCTTTATCGTTACGATTGTAGCTAGCTATTCACCAGCCAAATTCCCACCGGGTGGGGATAGTATCAAGAGCGTATACCAAATGAACTAAATTTTTAGGATATGTTTTTTCTACAAGGTATTTTGAGATGAGGCATGATACACGACATAAAGTTTATCAAGAAATGATTTGAATCTATTAATACTTGAAACTTCCCAAATACTATGCCTGATAATTCCACTCTATGGTCAGCACAATATCAAACAATAAAGAATTATTTTCCTAATTTTGTTAGTTATATGATTGACCAAGTTAATGTATGCGTTTGTAAAATGAGGAATACGATCATTTCAACTTCGTTAATTTTTTGAAGATCAGTTTCCATTTCAAAATGATTAAAAGACTGATTTTCTTTTGCAACTTTATATGCAGTTCAAAAAATATTTGCCGTAACAATTTTCTCACTTAACTGTTGCTTTCTATCTTTGCCATAATAGGAAACTTTAAATTGGCTTCGTAATTTTGATTTTTTCTATTTCATTTGTTTTATTTTTTAAAAAGCGTAAGGCTTATTTTTTAAAATACGTAAGGCTGAGATTAATATTCGGACAAACATCGCTCAGAAATAATAGAATTTCTTAAAAACGCGTATGGTTGTGGGATTAATATTCCGCCAAACAATCAATTTGTTATAAAAACAAACACTATAAAGAATATAAGTTAAAGTAAATTGTTCTCAAGCAAAAGTTTTTACAAAAGGCTAAAAAACATTCTGAAAAGCAATGCTGTAATGTTTTCAAATCTGCAAAAAAATATATTTTACTAGATCTTCACGACCCACATTTTCCATTTAAAGAATTTTGTATGAAACAATTTTTAAAGTTAAAAATGTTTAATATTTTAAAATGAACCAAGTTCATAATATAATACTATAATAATACGGAGGAGGTGGGGGAGGGTAAATGTTTATATATATATATATATATACAAAAAAAAAGATGCCGTTCCTGCACCGTTTTTTTTCCACCTCATTCTCATTTATTTGTTTTGAGTTTATAAATAAGCAAGTATTATTTTTTAATACTATTATAGAGATTATAAAAATTACATTAATTACATCAACAATAATACATAGCAATTAATTACATTAACAATATAGTTTTTTTTTAGATATATAAATAAATAATAATATGGAAATAAATAATAAAAAATGCTTATGAAAAACATGTAAAAAAAAAAAAGATGTGGAAAAAAGATTCAACAACGTGGTAGAAAACCCAAGAAGACCAATGTATCTTTTGAGCAGACTCATTTCAGAGCTTTCCAAAATACCAGCTGTCAACAAATTTCACACATTTCAAGATGACATTGCCGATATTAAATTCTTATTACATCAAAATTATATCCTTTAAGTTGTTTAGGTATAAGTCAACAAAATCAAATATTAGTTGCTCCATGCAGAAAGGAGGGTATCAGCTAAATTGTAAACTTCCTGGTGCAAAATGTGAGATAGGTATCTATCTCATCTATTACTACTTCTTTGACAAGATTGTCTTGTCAAAGAAGTAGTAAATATCTGGTGCAGAGCGTGTTTTCAAAAAGACTCCTTGACGAAAAGTTGGACCATTACAGATAAGATTGAAAAGCTCAACAAGAAATGTAGAAAACCAATAGATCTTAAAAAGTAAGATTTTCTCAATATGTTTACAACAATTATTTTTTATTTAGACCATCAACGTCTTTAAAATTTGTGAATATGTAAATTATGTCTTTTTTATTTCATATTAGATAGAACTTCTCTTCAAAGAAAGAAAGTCTTTTAATTCTCAAAACCGACAATAAAAAAATTCAAATGAACTTTTGACATGCAAAAATATTGTAATGAAAAGTCAAAGCTGAACACATGCCTATCCCGAGGATATTTCTTATTTTGAAATAAAGAAACGATATAATGATATAATCATTAAAAAGAACACTCATTTGCATGAGTTTTTTTGGGTAAAACAACTCGTAATTTTTTTCATACTTGATCTTTATATACAAGATATATTGTTTATATATATATATATATATATATATATATATATATATATATATATATATATATATATATATAAATAAATTAGAAGATATATATATATAATTCTAATTTATATATATATATTAATTATATATATATATATAAATTAGAATTATATATATATATATATATATATATATATATATATATATATATATATATATATATATATATATATATATATATATATATATATATAAATTAGAAGAAAATCACTTAACAAAAGTTTATTTCATTTAACATTGCGTTTCATCAATAAAGACTCATCAGAAATGCATTTCTGATGAGTCAACTCCAGAAATAAGCTAATTATGGTTACAAGGAAAAGAAGACTGTTGACCTTTTAAAATTCAAAAATTATTCTAAAATATTAAGATTTGGCTTAGTTTCTCTTCATCTTTGAATTCAAAACCTTTAAAAATGATCAGATACCAATTTTCAGTCATATTTCTCTACTAGAACTTAAATTATTCACACAAAAAGTATTGCTATAAAATCTATCATAGAGAATAGAAGCCAAATAAAGAAATTTTTTGCCTAAATTTCAAAACGACATATCTTTATAATGCTTTAAGAAACCAAAACCATCTTTTTTATAAAGATAGCCTAGGATCACGTACTTCATTTGAAAAAAAAATCGAATCCATGAGACTTGGGCAACTCCGGGAATTAATGAAAGCGCAACCCATGATAAAAGAACAAAAAATTTGAGGGGCCATTTTAAAATTAAAAAAAAATTACTATCAAAAAATTTAAATTTCACTATTTTATCAACATTTTTGAATTCAGTATTTTGTTTATTGATAGGTACCATTGATTGATTTTTGAAAGAAATTTGAGAGGGTGACTGAAAAATTTCATTTTTTTGTCTCACTTTTACATGGAATTACCACCCTATTATCAAAACAATTCATTCTTATAAAATTTTTTATCTTTATAATAAAAAGGAAATCTCTTATTATAAAAAAAAATCATATTTTACTTTTTTATAACATACATTAGTGGTGAATACATTGATTTAGGAAAAGGGGTGTGTGCCATCGTGTTTTATTATGAGATCCTCGCTCGTGAAATGCAAAACTAAATTAAGTTTAATATGATTAACTAGTGTTATTACACGTTGCTAGATAAACTTGTTTTCCTGTAGAAAAAAAATTATATTCTAACATAATTAATTAGTTTTTCTAATTAGAAGATTTCACGAGCGTCTACAGAATTTTTAAAATTTGTATGGTTATATTGTTCCCATGCATTCACAATCACCAAAAATCTTTGACAATGTATGCTACATGTAGTACAAGGTTAGCAAACAATAACTCACTAAAATTAAAAGCTTAGCAAACAATAACTCGCAAGAATTTGAAGCTGACAAAGTTGCAACTTTTCTTTTCTTAGTTTTTAATGATGGTTCTTGAAATGATAATATAGGTCTGCCGAGTTGTTTATTTTTTCTATCCTTCATTAATGTGGTATTAAAATCATTTTCAAGCCAATCTGAGTTCTTTCTAATAAACTTTGCACCCGTTAGTTTACTGTGAATCCATTATTTACCATAATCAAAATAAATAAACGAAATTGAATCTTAAACTTTTCGCTTTGAAACTCCAAATCTTGTTCTTTAATAAAGTTATACAAGTATACCGTCTTCTTTTTGTGTATCGACAGACTGTTGAGTCAATTAAATTGATGAATTTTGCTTCTTGTGACACTCATTAAGTCTTAATAAAAACAGCAACTCAATATCTAAAACGAGTAGCCACAACCAAACCAACCAAAATAGATTATTAAATCGATTTGATTTGACAAGCGCTAAATTAATAAGAACAAAATTTAAATTAGGATAACTCTCTCTCTCTCTCTCTCTATATATATATATATATATATATATATATATAAATATATATACATATAAATATATACACAGTAAATAAAAAAACCGTTATATTTTTAAAAAACATAACGGGAGTTATCCTCGCACATAACGGTTAATTGCCGTTATGTTTAATACTTAATATGTATGAAAATAACATAACGGTTTTAGCGTTATGTTTTTTCATAGTAAAATTGCCTTGAACATAACGGTTACATAACGCCAATTAGCCGTTATGTGAGAGGAAAACTCCCGTTATATAACGCGTATTTTACCGTTATGTTTAAAACCTGATATAACGGGTATTTATCCGTTATGTTATAAATTATAATTATTTATTTTAAAGTAGGTTTTTTGAAACGCATGATTAATAGCAGAAACTGCTAAATAAACAAACAAACTAACCTTGAGCATTTTTTACGTTTATAAAAGTTAAATTAAAAACTAAAACAAATTTATGCAGTTTTGTTTCCTAATATATTTATTTTAAATTATGTTTCATTATCGTGAAAATTATTTACAAAATAATCGAAGAAATTAACTTATTAACATTTATTAATTCAAAAATACTTCACATTGCTGTGAAAAGATTGCAAAAGAAAAATGCATTTTTTAGATAGTAAAGCCGATTGTCCAAAGCCGCAAATATCTTGCAAACAACCCAGAAGCTGCCCAAAACAAGAAGGATATGTCAAATCTAGCAAATAACAAATGGCCATCAAAACAACCACCATTTCACATGTACTGATCAAGGGCTGAACATCCATCTCGACACCTCTACGACTCCTTACTCCATATTCTGTTTTATTATAGATAACTTGTGGACCATACAAGCTTGGCACTCTTAAGTATTCATGTATTGAATCACACTAAAATATTATAAATACGAAATAAGTAATGCAACCATAAAAAAAACAACTATTATTAATACATTAAATGGATTTGAATCAATTTTAAGTTTATATTTTATAGAACTGGCTTAATACTAAGTAAAAAAAACAAATAAAACTTAAATCAACTTTCATAAACAACTTATTAGTTATCTTCTTAGAAATAAGTGATTTCTGGAACAGCATTAAACTTTCAGTATGAGTTTGCGAATCAGGAGAAATCCAAACCAACATCTTTTGAATCTTCAGAGACGAGTCTTTAAAAATAGGGTACAAACGAATCGCTTCTTCCAGCATCAATCCAGGAGCATATGTAACTCTTTTTGGAAATACACTATAAGTCTCGTTATTATAAAGATGTCTGTTTAGAATTGACAGTGTTGAAAGCGATCGCTTTTTCTTATTAAATTCATTCTAGGTGAAAGAAAAAGTTATACATATTCTTTATTTTAAAGCTATTTAATAAAATAAAGTAACGAGCTGACACTTAATATTAATTATAATATTTCTAAATTTTTTGCATCTAAGTTTAATAAGTTAGACTATAATTTCTGATATTAGAATTAGAAATCATTTTTATACAAAAATTATTAAACACAGAAAAAATCTTACTACAACATCCTGTAATAGCTGTTCTTTATCTACAACTGATTCGGACAAAATTGGATTTACTGCTCGGCTGCTATTATGATGGAACTATTTACAACAGAAAAATGAGGAAATCGCTTTACCTTTAAACTATGACAATTACTAAATTGTCTTTGTCGATAATTATTAGGCAACTTTTTGAACAAGAAATCCTAATAGAAAATTAGAAAATTAAATAAATTGAATCAAACAATTTATGTATGCAGTAGCAAATTTGAAAATCTGTAGTAAAATATAAAAACAATGGAAAAGAAAAGAGATCAAAAAAGTATATTAAAATAATAAATATTACAAATTTTAATTAAAAAAATATCATAGTATCAAAGACGTGATTCTTACCCAATTATGGCTGGAAGAAGGATATAAAGAAATGCTAGTAGACTTTAACTTTGCAAAAAATATTTTTTGTAAGAATATTTTATTTTTGATATTACTATGATTAGGCACATGCGAACAACAAAAAGCTAATAAACAAGACATTAGCTCTCTAGATATCACCTTATCTTCAATAGAAAACTTGCTGCTCAGAAATAGTCTTATGTGAGGTGGAAAAAAATCAATGAGAGTTTGTTTAATTTCACCATCGAAAGGGATTCTGTTAATCTAAAAATTTATTAATAATGTCAATATTAAAAACATAAAAGGAATAATAAAAAACATTTAGTTTCATCTTGTGAAAATTGACAAAATAAAACATGTACACCTACTAAAGACAGTACACTGTCTAATAAAGACAGTACACTGTCTACATTTACAATACTAAAGACAGTACACTGTGGTCTACACTGGATTTTTAGATGTTTGAGTTTTGACACTTACAGGCATTGTGCAAACTCCAAACTTTTGTATGTTTATGCTTATATCAAAAAAGAATGTTTTGCAAAGAATTGGGGTGATTGGAGCTTGGGAACAAAAAAACCTTAATTTTTGGGCCCACCCGGCCCTTAACGTAGGAGCAACGAGTTTATAAAATATTTTCTTTACTATTTTTATCTAAATTTATATTCATCAACAAATTTCAAAATTCGTGCAATAATCTTTTAATTTTCAAAAACTATGAGCATATAAAGTTTTAACCCCCCTCAATTTGAGGGGGCTGTAAACATTGCAGGGTCATAAAAACTGAACACTAAGAGATTATTGCATGAAACTTGAAATTTGTTGATGAATATGAATTTAGATAAAAATAGTAAAGAAAATATTTTATAAAATCGTTGCTCCCACATTAAGGGCCGGGTAGGCCCAAAAATTAGGGTCTTTTTGTTCCCAAGCTCCAATCACCTTAATTCTTTGCAAAACATTCTTTTTTGATATAAGCATAAACATACAAAAGTTTGGAGTTTGCGCAATGCCTGTAAGTGTCAAAACTCAAACATCTAAAAATCCAGTGTACACCAATGAAAGTTGACAAAACAAATAAAACAAATTAGACTAAAGCAACCATATTTATTGCAAATAATGTAAACTTTTTATAAAATTACTTTTCTTTCAATGCAACTATATGATAAGGACTGGCAATGCTGCATGTAGGAGTATTTGACGATTTTAGCTGGCCAAAATTATTTCTCTCTTTTTAACAGCTGAAAACTTTACCATATGACAAGAAATTGTAAATTAAATGTTTTTTGTACAAATCCGAGCCAGTGGCGTTCAATAAAGGGGAAAGATGGGTACTTTAGGGATTACATTTTTTTCTATTCAATAGGATTTGAGGAAATAAAAGATGTTATTTTTCAAACTTTATTATGGTAAATAACATACTATATTTTGATATTTAATTAGATTCCACTTCATCATTGTCAGAATATTCTTCATTTTCGTTGTTTTCAGTGTCATAATCTTGGACTTCTCCAGAAAGAAGCAATTCCACAGCTTCTTTTGAAAAAGGCTTTGTAAGTTTGTGTTTCTTTGTGTTTCTGTACTCCCGGAATGTTTGTTTTTGGCTTTGGCAGCCTCTTCTGACAATTGTCCAATTGGCAAAAGCGCATTCTCTACTATATCAGGACCATGTACTAAAACTTTATGCAGAGTTGGAGTCATTGGACACCAGGGGTATAGTTCAACATAAAGCTTTGCAGTATCCAAAGTATACTGTCTGAACTTTTCTACATCAATCTTGTGGCCACTGGAAATTACTTCTAGGATAATTTTCATTCTGGAAATTAAACGAAAGTCTACTCCAGTGATATCTGCAGATGTTTCCGGGTCGTTGAAGAATCTCCTGCTTGTGTTGCCGTTATTGGTATTCCCAAATCCAACCTTAGGTATGTCTAATGATTTTTTTGTAGGTTCAAGACTGTTGTGATAGGCTTTTTTATACTTTCCCGCTCGTTTGGGAGATGTTTTAAGATCTTTGAGGATGGTTGCAGCACTTCTTTTGCAACTTGTTGTCAAACAAGTTTCAGCTGCAAAAACAATAGCTTCTGGTTCCACATCTTTCCTGAGCTGTTCTGTTTTTCTCCTCTTTGAATGTTCACTAGAATCGACAAAACTTTTTCTTGGTCGTCCTGCTGATGATGGAGTGGATGGGGTACCCGGTATTTGGAAACTCCCTTGCAGCCAAGGGCCATGCTTCTTAATAAATATTTCATGAGTTCTGGATAAAGACGACCACATTTTTCTAAAAATAGCTTTCAACCTTGACATTTGACGCTTGTATACTGTTTTTAGTTCTTCGGTATATTGATTTCTTGATAACAAATTTTGATCAGCTAAGTCCATTTTTTCATTGAAGTTTGGAGCCTCCTGCTGCTGAATACTGTTGTAGAAATCCAAACGAGAGATTGTTTGCATTCCTGATGACCCATCAATTCGTTAAAAAAATGCTAAGTTTCATGGTACATAACTTTTGTGGTAATTAATATTTCAAAACGGTAGTAAGAGTAAATAATGTACATACCTGTCATAGATTCATCTATGATATAACACTGTAAAACTTCTGTTGTAAACACTTGTACACAGCTTCAATAAACACCACTAAAATCGCTCGTAAATAAAATAGACCACGCAGATATAGATCGGATATTTAACTAGACTGTGTAGTTCCAATTACTACTTTTATAACCAAACCATTAACTGCTCATTAAGCAACCATTATAGAGAGATAATAAGGGTAGGTAATTAAGTGGGTACGGCCACTTTTAATAATTCCAATTTTGGCCAGCTAAAATCGTCAAATACTCCTACGTGTGCTGGGGGTACAACATAGAAAAAATCCCCTTCTTTAAAATAAAATGCTGGCCAATGAAAAGCTAAGCCTTCAGACGCAATAGTTTTAAAAGGAACAGCGTTGTCCTCAACAGCAGTAAAAAAACCTCGTAACACATTGTAAGTAAGGCACTGAAGCTGTGAGGTAATAAATACTGTTTTTCTCCTTTTACTTTTATTTCTTTAATAATATAAGCAGAAGATTGAAATCCATCATGAAACCATAAAGAAGATTCAGGACAATATTTAATACCATTAATCCGAATGCAGGTAACAATATTTTTTTTTAAAGTAACTTGATTTAATTCACAAAGAACTCCATTACTAATTTCTCCAAAAGAATTATAAAAAGATGCAACAGTGTTTAAAACCATACTCTTCATAGCACTATAAGACATATTTTTGAAATTAAAATGCTTAATATTTTTTATTACTTAGTGTTTTCTCTCAAAATCCATACACATGTGGTATCGTAGTGGACCAAATTGTCTGGATTGCTGAGGATAATGAATAAGAAAATGAAGCTTTGGTATAAACTTATCTGGATATAAATTCATAAAAAGAGTATGGTGGGCTGCAATTGCTTCTTCTAAAGAGATGAAGTAAGCCTCAGTGGTAACTGGAGAGAGACACATTTGAAGAATATGCAGCAGCTTAATAAGACATAAGAAATGACAGTCAATAGTGATACTTCTTAAAAAAATTGGTAAAATAGGACAAATAGAAAGAACTTAAGCACTGCCAAATTTCCCCTTAATAACCAAATCAACTATTACATGTGGTTTTTCACTGTCTTTATGGTATTGAAACATTTTTAAAAAATTGTTCAAGCTATCTATTGTAAAAAAACCTTTCAAAACCCCATGATTCAAGTAAAGTTCTATCTGCAAAGGTATTACACCTTCTAACAAATCATGTACTGGGTCAAAAAGAACTTGCTTTGTCACATCAAATTCCTTAATTTCAAATAAAATACTGTTAGATTGAACGCTATATAGTTTTGACCATTTTAAACGTTCAACTCTGAGAAGACAAGGATTATCTAGTTCTTTGACTCTTATCTTGTGTTCCTCTAAACTCCTTACTTTACACTGAGAATGTTTATTATAAGCTAACATTTCTGACCGGGTCGAATTACCCACTCTACAGCACCTCACAACTTTCTTGCTAAAACCCTCTTTAAAACCAGCAATTGCATTGCAAATTAATGAATCGCCAATAAAGTGTTTTAACTTTACAATGAATTTTTTACTGTTAGCATTAGTTAAAGTTAAGGAATCAATCAATGATAGTTCATTTAGAGATTGTACCAAGTCAAGAAGAAGAGATTTCATAAAGCTTTTTACCTTAACAGATTTAGAACCAGTTATTGCTAAAGGGAATATTGAGAAAGATTTACTTGAACAGCATTGCGGAATGTTTAACAACTGAAAATATAAAACCCACAACTTGTGTTTTCCTTTAAATTTGCCTATTGGATTAGCTAAATCATCTGAATACAATGAGATAGATATTTCTGAAGATTACTCTAGAAACATATCATATTCATTTGATGTAAAAATAAACTGAAGTATTTCTTTAAATGGAATAAAACATCCATGTAAACTATTTTTGGACACTAACTGAATTTGTGGCATTTTAAAAGCAGTTTGAAAATATCTTGTTCTAAGATATTCTGATGATAGTCGTTTACAAAATGTAGAAATCTCTTCGTTTTGTGATTTATTATTAAAAATATTTTGCAAGTTTGAAAAAATAATATTGACCACATTTTCAGAGCATCGATATTTTCCTCTCAAATGAAGAGCTAATGCAGCAAGTTGATCTTTTCTATTCTCATTCAAAAATTGAAAATCGTCCGGGGTTTCAATATTAAAATCAATATTATTATTACTTCAATTTCAGTATCAAAAGGAGCAAAACAGTTTTTATTGTGAAGTTTAAAACCTTTAAAACTTTTAAATTTTGAAAAAAAGTTTTCACATACAACTGAACCTTCTTGACCATGTACTTTAAGATCTGATATTATTACATATTGTTTACTTGTTTGAAAACTACAATTAGAACAAGATAAAATTACTTTTTGAGATGCAGGCGGTTCAGCACTTGATTTTGGTGGTTCAGCAACTTGTGCAGCAGTTGATAATAAACTTGAATTTTGCAATTTTGAAGACACATCTAAATCCTCAAGTACATATTCATAATTGGAGTCTTGGTATAATGTAGATTTAGTTGGAAGTTGAGGAATAATGGATTGTTGGTTGTGAAAATCAAATGAAACAAGATCAGAGTAACTATCTACAGCAGAAAAAACAGCTTTGACAGGAGAAAATCCCTTTAAACTTTGAACTAAAGTGCTGAGCTTATTATGTTTTAGAATCAACTTCACATCCATTCCACATGATACCACTTATATCACTGTCACTAAACTTCTTAGAAGCTAAAAAAGTATAATTTTAAATTAAATAGCTCAACTATTGTTTTTACATTATGTAATATTTTGAATATTATGAAGACAAAAATGAACTGTGAAGAACTTAAAGATTGATATAAAAAAACGAAGATGAAATAAACAAAGAATGTGCATTAAAAAATAAGCTTACCATTAGTTAAAAAGTCTGCAATATTGCTATTACTAGCAAGAACAATTTCTTTCACCAAGATACTTGACAACAATAGCCTTTATCATTTTGAACTATTAATTATTGTAGAAATCAGTAATGCAGTTATTATTACTTAGAAAACTTAAATTATACAAATAATATATTTAACATTATTTAACACTTGCAATATAAAATAAAATTAATTTTAAAAATAGTAATATGTAACATATAGTAAGTATTAAATAAATAGTAGTAAAGAACATTATTAAGCAACATACAAATACAGTGAACTCCCAATATCTTGAAGCCTCCAAGGGACCAAGAAAATAGTTGAATTAGAAATACTATTATATATATTTAATAATTGAAATATAATATCTACATGTGTATATATATATATATATATATATATATATATATATCTATATATATATAAATATATTCTGAATAATTGACTATTATTGTTATTATTATTATAATAATAATAATAATAATTGTTTAGTTTTCACTTTATATATATATATATATATATATATATATATATATATATATATATATATATATATATATATATATATATATATATATATATATATAATATTAAGACGAAGGAATTTTACCAAATGAAGCCAATATTAATAAAAAATCTATCCAGCTTGTAACTAATAATGTAAAAAATAAAAAAATAAAAAGTGGTGTTTATAAAATTAGGAAAAAATATAATGGAGTTATGCAATTTGAAAACCCTGAAACGATGAAGAAACTAGCTGAACATATTCATGAAGAAATAGGCGATAAAGTGGTTATACACAATCATGATCAAGATAATAAAAAGAAACTGATAAGATTAGAGATGTCTGTTCGAATAATGAACTTGGCTTTAAATCAAAATAATGAGCAACTTGAGAATGAAATTGTAGAAGAAAATGAGATCTCATTAAATGTATGTAACTATAGCTTGAAAATTGTGAAGAGAAAATTCATTAGAAATAAAACAAGTGAACTGATTATCTTCGATGTTGATGAACAAACACAAAATTACATAGAACAGAAAAAAAATTGCAAATTATCAGTGAATTGGCAAGTAGTGCAGATTCGTAATCATATAAATGTCATTGTTTGTTACAATTGTCAAGGCTATCGACATATTTCCAAAAACTGTAAACATGATGAACCTACCTGTAAATATTGTGCAAGAAACCATGAATTTTATAATTGTGAGTACCAAGACAAATTATGCATCCATTGCTACTTGTTTAACAAGGAAAATAATACTAATCATCCATGTGATTATTTTGCACATGGGAGACAATGTCCGATATTCAATGAAGTAAGAGAAAAAGTTAAGTCAAGAATACAATAGCAACCAAATTTAACTAGAGAATTTAAATGTGTTTTGTTAAATATTGGTGGTCTTATTGAAAAAAAAATTGAAATTGAAAAATATTTAGTGGAATATAGGCCTGAAGTTATTGGTTTAACTGAAACACATGTTACAGATATATATTTTGATAATGAAATTAAATTTGATCATTACTCATCCAAAAGTGTATTATCTTCTAGTACACATACTGGGGGGTGTACACTTTTGATTAGAGAAGATATCAAAATCTTGGATTTTGAACAAATTGTAGTAGAAATGAAGTGGTGGGTTATGAGTGTTTTGCTAAGAGTTTTAAATAAAACAATTTGGGTAAGCTGTGTATATAGATCACCTTTAAGAAACAATCACGTTGAGTTTATAACTTTTAAGAAAAGTGGATGAACGTAATTGAAAATAAATATAAAGATATCATAGTTATGGGTGACTTTAACTTTAATATTGATCCAATAAGAAACGTAAATAGCTCACCTTATTCTGAAAGATTCATTGAAGTAATAAGAAAATCAAGTCTAAGAATAATCAATAATGATACAATCCCTACAAGAATTACTCCAACTTCAAGTACAGTGATAGATCTGTTTATAAGTAATTTACCCCTTGAAATTATACAAAATGAATCACATAAAATCTCAGATCATGAAATGGTTGTGTCTAAGTATCAATACAATTTAAAAAAGAATTGTTATGTGAAAAATAAGCTACTTCGTTCTAAAGATATTAAATTATATAACAAAATTAACTATAATAAAATAAATCAAGAGTTGGTATTTAAATTTAAAGAAAACGAGATGGAATTTAGGAAACTAAATTTCAATGAAATGACTGAACAATTCATTAATAGTATTCAAGAAACCATAAACATGGAAACCCAAACAAAAACCATCACAAATATTATTAAAAATTTCCATAATAAATTGATGAACGATCCAAAGTTATTGGGAATAAGTAAAAAAGTAAATTTAGAGTGGAGTAAATTTAAAAACAATGAAATTACTTGGTTTAAGTAAAGAAAGTTGCTTCAAACAATTCAAAATTTATAAAAAATTAAGAAATATCAAAACCTACCTATTAAGAAAATTGAATGCCAACTACTATAAAACTAAAATTGAAATGTTTAAAGATTGTGTTGCAATGTGGAAGACTTTAAAAAATTTAACTGAAACTAAATATAAAGCCCAATTTGATATTTGGGAAGATGTCAAGTTTGAGGATTCAAGTGATAAATCCATTGCTAATAAATACAATGAATTTCTCATTCAGAGTATTATCGATATTGAAAAATCAATAACAAAGTCGAATAAATATGTGGCTGCTGATCACATAAAAATACCTTATCATGTAAAGGGAATGAATGAATTCAGAGAAATTTCTAAAAACCAACTAGACAAAATAGTAATTGATTTAAAAGACAAAAAAAGTATGTGTGAAGATATGAATGTACCAATTTTTAAAAAAGTCTACCCAGTCATTAGTTTAAATTTGCTGAACATAATTAATTTGTCTTTAAGAACAGGTTTTGTACCTAAAACTTTGAAAAGATCTACTATAGTGCCCATACCGAAAGTGACATCTCCCAAGTTACCACAAGATATGAGACAACTAAATATGTTAGCAGTGTATGAAAAAATACTTGCACTATGTGCACATATACAGTTGTCTACTTATTTTGAAGAGAATAAGCTATTTAATGAAAATTAATTTGGATTTAGAAAAAATCACTCCACTCAAGCAGCAGTTCAATTACTCATTTCAAAATGGAGGGCAGCATTGATGATGACATGTTTGTCATCGCAGTTATGTTAGACTTAAAGAGAGCATTTGAAACCACCAATAGGGAAGTATTGTTTAAAAAATTAAAGTGTTATAAAGTGGGAGGCTTTGTTCTACAATGGATTGAAAATTACTTAACAGGAAGAACTCAAAGAGTAAGAATTGGCAATCAGTTATCATCAGAACTACTCTGTGACATTGGTGTGCCACAGGGGTCAGTGCTAGGACCCCTGTTATTCATAATATACATGAATGATATTAACAATTGTACCAGATATGTAAACATCAACCTCTTTGCAGATGACACATTAGTTTGCATTGAAGTTACCTTCAATGCAAACTAATGTGTCATCTGCAAAGAGGCTAATGTGTCATCTGCAAACTAAGTTAATTACGAAGAATCTATGATGAAATTAAATTTAGACTTGGATAGCGATTCCACGGCTTAACAAAAAACATTTGACGTTTGACAAAAAACACGTAATTTTCATAAACTTTGCTCTGTTATATCTTTTTGTATGGTTAAGCCAGCGCCTTGAGGTTTTTTGCATCAGTTAGCGTTACTCAATTTCTTTCCAACCATATATAGAAATACTAAGCTTTGTATGGCTTCGTTTATATATTACCCATATCTTGAGACCACTTTTCATAAAAAAACTTGCCGCGGGAACGTTTTTTTAAAACAAAGCTTTTGAAGGTAAGGATTCCTAAGATCTTAAACACACCTAATTTTTATGAAACTTTCCATATTTATTAAGAAAAGGACGGGGAATCTAATGAAATCTGGACGTTTTTTAACATTTATACAAAAAATTTTAGTTCTCAGCGTTTAAAAACTTCAAGGTTGATTTATATTAAAAAAAAAGTGTTTTTGAAAAACGTCCAGGTGGAAATTGCAAGTTTAGTCTTTCCTTTATTTAAAACAAGTATTTACTTAAGTTTACCTAAAGAATTGGTACTTAGGATTTGCATATATAAATTATGTGTATATATATATGCTTTTGTTCGCGTATTTAATGACGTTATCTGTTTTGATTTTTGCGTTCGTTTTGGTTAGATTATGAAAATTAAATTGAAAGTGAAAGTATAATTCTTAAAATTTTAATCAAATGAAAATACATCTTTTACTTTTTCCCAGGTAAAAGGTCTGCATTCTTCAAGAAAGTTAAAATCTTGATTTTTACTATTTTAACTACAGGTTGCTCTTATTTAAACTGTTTTTTTCAAAACAAAAACCTAAAAATAGCATTCAACAAAAGCTTATGAAAATGGAGTTGCGTAAGAAATTCTTTATATCTTTTTATATTTATTTGCCTCTATTTGTTTGTTGATTAAATACTATGAACTCTTGTAATAATTATTTTAATTCCTTTTTTTTAGGTGTTGACATTAACAATAGTCTCACTAAAATGGTTGTTCCATCTATAAGTCAAGAAAGTAAGTCAAAATTATAAATTAGGAATACTGTAGCACAAATTTTTTTCATTTTATTAATTCTATTTATTGAAACCAAAATAATCCACCCCTTATTTTTCTTTATGTCACTTAAATTAAGTTTAATTTTAATTTTAGTATCTGACACTGTTATGGATTATCTTAATATTATTGGAGGCATTGTATCCCTCAAAAATCCAGATTTGGCTTTAACCAATCGCCATTTTTTACAAATTTGTAAAGAAAAAGATAAATTTAAGTTGACATGGCCAAATCTTTCAGTATTTTTTACATCCTTGTTTAAATACCCTATATCTAGAGTTATGCTGATCAAGTGCCTTCAAAAGTCAAAAGATTTTATTGCAAAAGTAAATCCTGCCAAAAATTTTGATTTAAGAAAGTATTTTTTAAGCTCTGCTTTATCTTTTATTGGTGATTTTCCGGATGTTGTTGGTTTGTCATCTTCTGATGCTTGTTCTACCCCAACTTCTATCCACAATAGTGAAATTGTTCCATATCAAATTACTGTTTCTGTATGATTTTTTGTGTTCTGTTGTATACACCCCTTTAGGAAATGATTCTGAAAATTTTCTTCTTGAAGCGCAAGTTAATGAAGTGAATCTGCCAGTTTCCAATTCAGATAAAAAACTACCTATATTATCAGGTGATTTGGCCTATCAAATAAAAAAATACAAACAGAGAATTAATCATCTTAAATTACAAAATAGACAAATTAATAAAAGATGTAATGAATATAAAAGTTAATATCAAGCAATCTTGTCAAAATATAATGTCAGAAATGTCAACAAAAGAGAAGTTAGAAAGGATTGTAGGATTAACCAATTGTTGCAAAAAAATTTTAGGTTAGAAAAAGAAATTGATTTGGCTAGAAAACGTTCACAATCAGATAGACAAAAGGCATGGTATTTTAAGAAAAATTGAAGACACTGTTTTGAAAACATCTGATAAAACGAATGATTCAATCTTAAAGAAGAGTTTAAATTACTTTGAAAATGTTTCAGAAGAGCTGAAGGAAAGAGTTAACTTTTTTGAAAAAAATGTAATTGATGTTTTTGAAGGAGGTAGATATAATGATGAAGTTCGCTCTGTATATTATGACCTTTTAAGTAAAAATGTTTCTGTTAACAATGTTGAATCAGTTATCAGAACTGCACTACAAAAAAATGGCTGGAATTTCATGTGGCACACTTCCAAAAAAATCTTTGGCTGCTGAATTTTTTAGTGAAATGAACCTTTTATCAAAAGCACAGGTTAGAGAGGCTATATTGAATAGTACACACAATGTTCTTCATACAGATGGCACAAAGTATAAGTTTAGAGAGATTAGTAGTTTTCAAGTCACAACGTCATCTGGAAGCTACACGTTTGGGATAGAAGATATATTTTCAGGCGAGGCACAATCTTATTTTGGAGAGCTAAAAAATTTACTCAATGATATGTCTTAGATATTTTCTCCTGAAAAGGAAAACTATGAGGATGGTCTTCGGAAGCTTATTTTTTCGTTCAAATCTTTGATGACAGATCGCACCATAGTTAATTCAAGTTTTTTTAGCCAATTTAAACATTGGAGAAAAGCAATTTTGCCTTTTGTTGTTGAAAACTATGATCTACTTCCTTTAAATGAAAAATTAAAAATTTCTCAAATGCATCATGTTTTTTGTTGCTTACATGTTATCCATAATTTAGGAATAAATGCAGAAAAAGCAATCATAGAATGGAAAAAAGTGGTTGAGCAGGAAGGTAGTGTTCATGGTGATTTTATAAATTCTCAAAACTCACGTACCTTTGATATTTTGTATGAACTTTCAAAACTTACAAGCTATAGACATGGCGATCAACGGAACGGGAAAGCTGATGAATGGAGGGCATTTTTGCGTAAAAAGTTTTCAAAAAATTTTATGGTTTCATTTCTGCATCATCGGTTTAACATTATATTTTTACTTGGTGGAGCAACGTATTTTCATAAAGATCGTCTTAAAGAACTTGTTTTTAATCTTGATGGTTCAAATTTCCTTCATGAATCGATTAGGCATGATATTGACAACATAATTTTTCATGCTTCAACCAGAGCTTTGGGAATTTTTAATAAACTGATATCAGGACTTCTTTTTCGTATTATTGAAGAGGATGGTCATATTTTTTCTTTAAATACCGTTTGGTCGCAAATGTTTAATTATTTTGTTTGTTGTTCTTCTGATGCATCAATAATGTTAAGTGGTTCTACATTTTTTGATGTCAAATATCTCACTAAGGATGAATTGTTTGATTGTTTTGTAATGACCCACTTTTGGATGCCTTAACACAATGTCTTAAAGTTATACGTTGTTCGTGTTCAGTTATGATCCAGAGTCAGTTAAGAGACCAATTGCCTGGAGGGAAATATCACAATCCAGATGTTGGTGTCCTTGAGGAAACTCAAAACTGTCCGCGTACTAACGTTGTGTCTGAACGTGACTTTGCTTCTTATGACCGCAGGTTAAAAATGAAACCTATCATGACAACAGTAGCTGCAGCTGGTATCATCATGTTTAACAATAACAAAACAGCTGATTGGATATATGGGAAATCCCAGGAAGAATTGGCAAGGCTAGTTTTACTAGCAAGGCAAAATAGAAAAGGATATATCAGAAAGTACAGAGAAAAAAAGCAAATATATTGCAGTACAAAATCGATGAGATGGACAAGCGCAACTTAGAAAAGGAAATAAAGGAACAAAAGGCAAGCGAAAAAAAAGAGTTTTTGACAACAAAAATTGGGAAGGATGGTGGTTTAATTTTGTGAGGATTTGGAGCAAATCTTAGGTACTGAAAATGAAATTGTAATGAAGTTGCAAAGACAAATTAAATTTCAAAAAAAGTACTAGAGCAAACATTTCCAGAAAAGTGGCTACAGTTAGGAGAAAAGGTAAAAGGTGAAAATTACAAAAAATTTGGTATAGAGGCGTTAAAAAAAAACCTGCTATCAATTTTTAAGTTTTTAAAAGATGTTCCAGAACAACGAGCAAATAAAATAGAATGTTCAGTCATCAGACAGAATAATGAAAGACAAGAAATGTTGTTAACATTAAAAAAAAAGGTCAGATTAGAGGGTGACACTAGATTATTAATGGAAACTAGAAAAATAATAAGAGCAGGCACATCCAAAGGAGGGGTTCCAAAGTATTTCCAAACTATTTCCAAGTCTTGGAAATAGTTGCTACCTGGTTTAGTGGAAATGGACTGAAACTGAATGCAAGTAAGGCGATGGGTATGCTGATAACAAGCTCTAAAGTGAAATACTTGAGTATCACTGTAAAATATCCTAACATATATATCATTTTGGAAAATGAAAGAGTTAAATTCAGTGAATGTGTCAAACACCTGGGTATTAAAATTGACAATATGTTGAAATTTTCTGAACATATTAAATATATTGCAGAAAAAATTGCTAAGATTACTGGGTATTTTACCAGAGTTGATAAATATCTGACTAGGTGGACAAAAACGTTAATTTTTAATACAATTATTGCACCTCATTTTCAATATTGAGCTTCATTATTCTTAGATACAAGTATAAATGATATAAAAATACTTCAGAAAAAACAAAACAAAGCTATGAGAACGATCTTGAAATATGACTGGTTCACACATAGTAAAGACATGTTGGTTCGATTAGACTGGCTATCTGTTAAAGAAAATATTCAAGTGAAAGTATTGACATTTATACACAATACAATTCAATTACAGAAAATGGATGCCTTCCAAGAATTTTGTAAAATAAACAGTGAAATGCATAATTTTTGCACAAGAAATGCAGCAATGTATCACTTAAAAATTCAAAACAAGAAAAGTGGACAAAAGTCAATCCTTTGCAACGGTATAAAATTATACAATAAATTACCGAATGAATCGAAGTTGCTAGACAAGAAAGCATTCAAGAAGTTAGTTGTGAAACGCATAAAAAAAAAGGAATGTTTGTAAAGAGTAGTTTCGCGGAATCTGAACTCTCTTTATTGTGATTTTTATTGTGATTTTAAATAGCATTTAAATGAGCTAAATATATATTAAATAAATAAAAATAATATATATATATATATATATATATATATATATATATATATATATATATATATATATATGTATATATATATACAGTGGCGGCGTTAGGATAGGGCCTGGTTGGGTGATGGCCCAGGGCGCTGAATATAAAGAGGCGAAACTAATTGGTTATTTTACCCTTTGCCTTTTTTTTGAATGGGGTTAAATTGAGCAATTGGGCGCCGTAGAAATCTCGCCCAGGGCGCTGGTAGTACTAAAACCGGCACTGTATATATATATATATATATATATATATATATATATATATATATATATAGATATATAGTTTGTTGGATTTAGGACTAGCGGTAGGAAAAGTGTGATTCTGACGCAAACAAATAAGGCACTTTTAATGACTTTTGACTTTCGTCCAACCTTTCCGTGTTGGACGAAAGTAAAAACCATTAATTTAATTACAAATTAATCGTTTTTTAAAAAAACCACAAAAACGCAAATTTAATTGACCAGAATGTTTTTAAAAACATTCTGAATGTTTTTATAACATTTTGAATGTTTTTAACAATATAAACAAAGTTTTAATTTTTATTTTTTTTAATAAAATGTTTTTATTTTTATTTTTTTTAATAAAATGTTTTTTTTCTGTAAATCATGCGCGGAGTGTTGCTACATCGACTATCTTATAGCCTGACTCGCAAGGGAGTGCTGCTACATCGACTGACAAATAGCCTGACTCGCAAGGGAGTGCTGCTACATCGACTGACAAATAGCCTGACTCGCAAGGGAGTGCTGCTACATCGACTGACAAATAGCCTGACCCGCAAGGGAGTGCTGCTACATCGACTGAGGGTTTGGTTGGGGCAGGCAGTCTATCATTATTAAAAAAAAAAAATTCCGGTCTTGCATTTTAATTTTTACTTTTTGTCAACAAAATATCGAAAAAACTTTCGGACAACATCTAAGGGTTGTATATATATATATATATATATATATATATATAGTTCTATAGTTTGTTGGCTTTAGGAAGAGCGGAAGGAAAAAAGTGATTCTTACGCCAACACATACGTCACTTTTAATTACTTTTGACTTTCGTCCAACATTTCCGTGTTGGACGAAAGTAAAAACCATTAATTTAATTACAAATTAATCGTTTTTTAAAAAAACCACAAAAACGCAAATTTAATTGACCAGAATGTTTTTAAAAACATTCTGAATGTTTTTATAACATTTTGAATGTTTTTAACAATATAAACAATGTTTTTATTTTTATTTTTTTTAATAAAATGTTTTTATTTTTATTTTTTTTAATAAAATGTTTTTATTTTTATTTTTTTTACTGTAAATCATGCGCGGAGTGTTGCTACATCGACTATCTTATAGCCTGACTCGCAAGGGAGTGCTGCTACATCGACTGACAAATAGCCTGACTCGCAAGGGAGTGCTGCTACATCGACTGACAAATAGCCTGACTCGCAAGGGAGTGCTGCTACATCGACTGACAAATAGCCTGACCCGCAAGGGAGTGCTGCTACATCGACTGAGGGTTTGGTTGGGGCAGGCAGTCTATCATTATTAAAAAAAAAAAATTCCGGTCTTGCATTTTAATTTTTACTTTTTGTCAACAAAATATCGAAAAAACTTTCGGACAACATCTAAGGGTTCTATATATATATATATATATATATTATTGTTCAGTAATACGTTAAGTATGAGAAAGACTATTATTATTATGTTTTCCGAATTTTTTAATATTTTGTGCAAATAAAAAGTTTTGAGCGCAATTACAGATTTTTCGTTAGGTAAAATTTCAAACGTAAAAGAAAACCAAAGTGGCGCCTAGCGGCAGCCAGATTTATGTAATTATTAAAGAAAATATATATAAGCGTTAAAATATCTGAGTATAAAAGCAAGATGTAGCAATAAAAAAAACATATTGTCAATTAAAAGCAAAAGTTAGACTTTAAAATATAACATGTTAAGCATATTTGAAATTGCTCTGTTAATTACTTACCAATTTTAGCCTAACGACTTTTAAAATCTAGAAAATATATAGAGTTATAGTATAACATTTTAAAAAGCGCAATATTTAATGTTATTTATTTCCATAGAACTTTTAAACAACATTTTTCTCTTAATAATTTTTTTTTCTAACTTACATTCGCGTCTACTTCAACCACAGCATTAGTATATTAAATTTAAGTGTATATAAACGGTTTTAAATTGTTTTATAATATCTTTATAATGGTTTGAAACCATTTAGACATCAAAATTCTGATTTTGGTTTTTATACTTTTGTCCAGTCACTGGCCCACTGTGTGCCGGTAGTATCCAGGGAGCTAGAGGGGTACCGAACTTCCTTACTCGCAACCAAAAATGCATATTTCGTCCATAGTAGAGCGTCTTTTTTGTGAAGTTAGTCATTTTTATATACAAAATGATATTCAAATTTTAATAAAATTAATATATAATACAAACTTTATATTCCGATAGTCAGAAAGTCCTTAAAAGTATTGTAGTATTTTATAAAGATGAAACAAGTGTAAAAAAGAATGTGAAGACGATTGCCAATATATCCTAGAATTATACCTCGTGGCAGTTTTTTATTGTGTAAAAATTTACAAAGCCTTCAGGATCAACATTGCCATCTTTCAACCTTATTTTGTTCATTGCTAAAACAATTTTAACTGCCATACAATCGTATCCAAATAATTGGCAAACTTCTATTTTAAGAGACTGTAATGCGGAATGACAAGAAATAGCTATTGTTTCAAGCGGGTGGAAATGACAGTTCAGCTCATTCAAACTCTTGCCTCAAGTTTCACAACTTTTAGTTATGGTAAGATGGTTTGCTGCAACTCTGTGTGTCATTGTGTTTGGTATATTTGAGATAATTAACTTACCACATTTGTCAAAAGAAAACGAGTGATAATCTCAATAAATTAAAGCCGTATGATCCACTGCGTTACATATGTGTTTTTGATAGTCATCTGATGTACCTCCGGATAAATGGTCCAAAGCAATGACTTGAAATTTATCCTTTGATGTCAAGTGAATGCTGTTGATATGGGCACCTTCTTGTGTTGGTACATCAAACCCAAGAGTTAGATTTTAGTTACCAAAGGCCTATTCTGCAGCTTGTAAGTCAGATAACCAAGCTCACGAGCCATTTGCTCAACAGTAATGCGCTTGGGAATATACAAAATATCAACACTAAAATGTTGTTTAATTTTCTCCAATAAGAATGGAATATTACCCGTTGGCACATTAGACAACAACATGCAATAAATTAACACCTAGTTTGTAATGCATAAGACTTGCTATCTTCTGACGTAGTTGAATTTGCAATAATTTTCTCCTCTATCTGGGTTATACCATTTTCTAAACTAGCTAATGCTGTTTTATTTTCTCTAATGATTTTTTTTTTTTGAGGTTAACTTGTCTTAATTTTTCTTTCTCTAATTTGTATAGCTTTTCTTGTATTTACAAGGTTGTGAATATGTCTACTGTAATAATATGTTTGCAATTTTTGTTTAAAGTCTCTAATTTCTTCTCTTAAAGGTTTTTTAATACCTTCTTTTCTTTTGACATTTTGCCTCTACACTCAATTAATATGACATACTGGTTTTTTTATTGCATAGGGCTCATTGCTAAATGCAGCAAAATGATCGGAATCTCTTTTAAAGTTGCGAACCCATTTCTTTCCCATTTCGAACTCATTTTTTTGTTGACAATGAATTGGACATCATTTGTGCTAATGCTGAAGCCAAAATACTTGTTGACCTGTTTAGCTGTCTCATTCAAAAGTTCTCCAGTTTTAGAAAGAAAAAAAAAATAGTATATGTTATCCTACACTGATTTATTGTTTCACAAGGCAGAGTTATTAACAAGGCCAAAAGTAGCAAGACCTAGGCCAAGGCCACACGTTACAAGGCCGAGGCCAAGACCAAGGCTAAAAATTACAAGGCCAGAGACAAGGCCAAGGCCAAGAGTTTTAAGACCAAAGACTTCAATTTTTGCCTTACGTTAAGACGAATTATTAAAAAAACTGTAAGTAGCAAGTTCTGTGACAATAAAACCACATTTTGTAAAAATAGATCGAGGTTATGCGCAAAATTCAACAAAGTCAATAAGAAAATATGTATTTTTTTAAGGTTAAGGCCAAAAGAATCTAGGCCGAGGCCAAAATTTTCAAGGCCAAGGCCTCAATTTTTGGCCTTAAGGCAAGGCAAAGACCAAGGCTAAGGACTAACAACTCTGACACAATGCAATGCGTAGTTAGCAAATAAAAACTCTTTGAATCTACAAAAAAATACAAAACAATTTCTTTTTGGGCCCATGTTACCATTCAATATATACCAAGTTAGTCAAATGGTACTACTGTGCAATTTGAAATCTACTCTAACAAGAAAACTATAATAGATAAGAGAAAGTCTTAGTGTAAAAAACAGCATAAAGGGTGCATGAAAGTAGCACAAAGGGTGAAAGTAGCATAAAGGGTGAAAGTAGCATAAAGAGCATGAAAGTTGCATAAAGGGTGCATGAAAAACAACAAATTTTATAAGTTGCTTTGTCTTAGTTCTAAATGTGATTTTTAGTTTAAAATAACAAAAGACTTATATTTTTTTTGAACAAAAACATTTTAAAGGTGCCCCAAGACACTAGGGTAGAGCTTTAAGACTTATTTTCATTATATAATATTTCCTAACATTCTAACACTTCCTTAATATTTTCGTTATCTAACATTTCCTTTTCAGCTTTCTACTTAAAATAAGTAAAAAAACAAAAAAGAAATATTAGATTATGAAAATGTATAAAAATAAATAAATTTGATTATACTATAGTTAAATAAGTGTTTTTTTTAATTACTCAAAGACTTATAAAAGTAACTAAATATAAAAATACTAACTCATCTTTTCAATAATTTGTCCATCTAAACAAGAATAAAACAAAATATTATTTTTCACTTTTTTTAATTTCTATCCATGTAATGTCCACTTTAATCGTTTCCTGCCTGATTTGTTTCGTTGACGATTTAATAATTAGATTTAATCAGGACACTTAATAAAAGATCACATAATAAAAACTAAAAAGGTTTTTGAAAAAATAACGAACTAACTGAATTACCATTATATTCTTTTTTTATCACTTTTTCTTTTGCTCATTTTTCTATTTAAAATTTGATTATATTATCATATTTAAATCTGAAATATTATATGCAAATTAAATTCTTATCACCCCCTCCCCCTTCTCCCATATTTAATGCAGAAAGATGAAATTTAGGTACCAAAAGTGCTACACAAATTAGGGTATCTGCTACTAAAAATAAATTGATGAAACTTGGCAGATGCAAAGAAAATGTGTAAACTTAACTTAGTGAAAGGTTTAAAAAAATAAAGAGCATATCTTCGACATTTACTGATTGCACAAAGTACAACAAAAAATTTTTTATTAATAAATACATTTTAAATAATCTTCATTGTAATTCAAATATACAAATTAATAAAGTTTAATTCTTCTAGTTTCTGAAAAATATTTAATATATTTAATATATTTATTGTTAATATATAAATCTATAACATAAAACAACAAAATATGTTTTTTCATCACTGGTAAAGTACAAACTTCAAAAAGCGTGGCACAATATTTTAGCATAAATATCAATTCCGTAAAACGCAGAATTCTACGTACCTTATAAATGCCAATTTTGGCTTCACTTTTTTAAATACAAATTTGTAGCTAGATATCTAGTTATTCTTTATATATCATTGGTTAGAATTAAAAAACACTAGTTACCATTTACAATTTCCAGTACAATGTGTGCTTTTTTGTTTCCCATCTCATTATTTGATAGCAATCGATCTAAATTAACAATAAGAAATATAAAGGTAATACCAAACAATATATTTATATAGAAAAATGTGATTTAGTAATAATAGTTAATAGGTATTATTTTTAATAATAGGTATTATTTTTAGGCATTAGTTAGCTTTTTAATCATTTATCATTTTAAGATTTATTAATAATTTATTAATTGAAGATTTTTTTCGATTTGTTTTTTTCAAATATTTGAATTAAATAATAAATGCATTTCTCTAAACATTCAATAAAGGGTAATTCCATATGAAATCATCCAAAAAAACAGTTAAAATAATGTTAGCATTTTAGTAATTATCTGAAGCAACTTCAGCAACTTTGATATATAGTATCTTCGTAATGGCTTGGGGAAATTTCCTAAAATTTGGTATCCCAATAGATTTTTACTTGCGGAATCCAAAAAGAGCACCCTCAAGACTTGATTGTCTCAGGAAAAGCCTTGTATATCTAATTTTGTTCAAAATTGTTGACTTGTAAATTCATGATTTTTGGAGGTAAAATGAAGACTGTGTCCCAAAATCCCAAATAAAAAGTTTAACTGTATATCATTATTTTATCTTAGGTCTACTGAAAAAAATTTGATTCATCTATTGTTGCTCTAAACTTGATCAAAATTTGCGTTTAAAAATTGTGTCTTTTTAGAAAAATTTAAATTTTATAACGAAAGCAATTGAAATGTTTTTTAAAACATTTATTTCAATAAAACGTCAAATAGTATTATTTATTGACTAGTTTAGGACGTCATAGGTCAAGGGAGGGCCAAGGGGCCTCTAACCAACTCTGCCCCTCCTCCATCTGCCTGGATTTTTTTTAATACATTAAATGATATAATAAATAATTTTTAAAATTCAATTTAAAAACATAATTTTTTTTAATTCAAATTTGAGAAACAATTTTTTTTCATTATTTCAATTCAAATCGGTGAATGCTTACCTCTTAATATATCAAAAACAAGCAAATAATTTGTTTTGCTCTGTTTAAAGGTTGTCCTTTACTTGTTTGTATTTTCTTAAAGAATGGTTGTGAACTTTATTTTTTTGGCAGGTAATATTGTAAATAATAAACATATTTAATATGGAGAAATATGACATTGGAATAAGTCTTAACATTCATTGCCACAAAATTGGATTTTCTAGAAAACAAGGTTTTGTTCAATCCAAAGATCTTTCTTGTGAAAAACAAGAAAAAATAATATGGCGAGCAAATTTAAAGGAAAGATATTGTTCAATAAGAATTATATGTTGTTATCATTTCCATTTCTATGGAAAATATTTTGAGAGAAAAATTACAAAGTGTTGCAATCCTTTTGGAACAAACAAGGAAAGTAAAAAAATTGCTATAAAAGGTAATCTAATATTAATTAAAACAGAATTGATATGGATATTAAAAGAAAAAAATTTTATTATTTATAAAAATTTTTGTACTTTCAGTTATTTTAAAAACTTAAAACTAAATTTGTTTCTTAGGTAATATAAATATTTCCCTAGATTTGACAAAATTTTTGCAACAAAATAATGTTTATGTAATCCCAGGTTGAAAATTCTACAGTAAATATTACAAAAAAGCAGTAGAAACAGATGGAGATTTAAATTTACAGGAGAAATTTACAGGAGAAATACCACTATAGAATTTCTTGAAATTTCACCACTCAAACTAAAAAGTCTTTCAAAACACAGCAATTGCCTGCAGCAAAACAAAAGTTTGAGAACACTATTGACAGAGTTGCAAAAATGGTCTCATTAGCATATAACATTAAAGAAACTTCTTTAACAACAGAAATAAAAAACCCAATTTCAAACAACATTAACAACGACCGTGATTTAGACATTTTAACATGAGATAAAAATTTTTTTTGACTGTATCGCCGTAAGATGCAAATGTTAAAATTCACACCAAAATCATGGTCAAGTACAAAGATATCAAGCTACTTTGAAGTGTCTGAGTATCTTGTTCGAACTGCAAGAAAAGTTAAAAATGAGCATGGAATTCAATATTAATATGCCATTTTTTTAAAATATTGTTTATTTGCCGATTATTTATCGGTAAATAAACAATATTTTAAAACGGACCCTTTGATGTTTTCAAGCGTTGCACTTCCATCGTAGTTCCATGGTACTTCCATGGTTATATTTACAAGTTCAGTTTTAGTTAAATTTATAACCCTCTCATTTTTGGGGAAAAAAAAAAGCGGGGGGGGGGGCGAAAAGTTTTCATAGTAGTAACTTTTTTAATTTTAAATTTTTTTTTATGAAATTAAAAAACTTTCCATGAAATTAAATTTAGTATAGTAAAGTTGAAATTATTTACTTCATAACTGCCCTCACCTTAGGGCAAGGGGAGGGACCTAATATTTTAGGGTATTTTTATAAAATGGCAAACATCTAACGGCTGATGTTCTTGCTTTGCTTGTAACAAATTAATTGATAAATAAATACTTTTAGCCCGTTAACTAATGTCTTGTTTACTTTAATAATAAGTTTGAATTTTTTGCAAATAAAAGATATTTACGGATGTCAATGTTTTAATATTTATTTTAAACTTTTTTTCATAACTTTTTTTTACTTAGTTATATTGTCATATTGCTTTTTAACATAGTTTAAACATTTAAAACTGATATGTTGAGACTTGAAAAATATTCCAAGTTTTTCAAAAACAAATTTTTTTAAAGCAAAGCGCGTTGTACGCGCGTCGATTTTAAAGCGTTTTTAACTATTTTTAATAAACTTTACAATTAGGGATTGGGCACCAGCTGTTTTCAACTTTTTTTAGAAAAATTAATTGCTTCAAACTAAAATGTGCAAAATTTAGAAGTTGCAAGTCTTTCTAATTCTATCCTATTTTAATTTTAATTTTTTACATTTAATTTGTTATGAAACATAAACTAAAGTGGGTTATAATTAATAAATTTTTAAAATGAGTTTACTTATTTTATTTAATGACGCGTTTCTATGTAATTCTACAAAAAATGGCGTCTTTGAAGCGGTTTATTCATGCTGATTTATCAAGCTTATTTTTCAAATAAAATAGCAACTCCACCTTTTTGCATTTATATTGGCCAATTTTCACTTTAATTTGGCATTTTTTTAATTTTAAATTAGCGGTTTTCACTTTACAAGTTAGAGTGAAAATTGTCAAATTAAAATGTAAAAATGCCAAACTAAAGTGAAAATAGTAGTTGTAGGTTAGTTGGCATATTTTCACTAAAAAAAAACAAACTGGCTAACTTATACGCAAAAAAGTGTAGTTAACTTTAGAGTTTTTTAATTTTGAGTTATCTCCTATTTTCTTATAAACTACTCCAGCTTGAAGCAACTTAATACCAAAAATTGCTGGTACGTCTTTAAAAGTTGCATTACGCAATTGTTCCTACGCTTAAAAGTTTTATTACGCAAACATTACGCAAGGCTAAATTTAAGTATTAAACAAAACAAAAAAGTTTTCCCTCACAGAGCCTTATAGTTATATAAAAATTGAAGTTGCGTTTTAAGTTTAATGAAAATAGCCGCGTAAAAGAACCGCGATAAGATCTTCTGTTTTTCAAATAAATTTCTGTTTTTCAAATAAATTTAGCGTTGCAAAATTTGTTGACGATTCCTAACTCGAATAAAGAAATCAAAAAATAATCTGTGTGTAATAATAAAAATGCCTCGTATAACAAGCATTTTTTGAAAATGAGTCATAGAAAAATCTTTTTATTCGAAACCGAAACGATTATTTAAATTCTTATCTTCTGAAAGGGTTTATTGTTGAAACTAATAAGATGCTTATATAGAATTTTGCTTTTAAACCCAAACATTTATTTTCAAAGTATACTTAAATAATCAAAACAATGATTATTTGAAACTTTAGAGACGGGTGTAACTTTTACGGAAAAAAAATAAAAATAAAAACGTAATAACTTAGTCTATATTTTTAAACACTGAAACTTTGCGTAACAAAATAGATAACAAACATTAATTTTAAGTTAACTCCTCCGGTTTAAGTGCGGTTAACAAATGCTTAATTTAGTCTTTAGGAAGTGACAAAAAATCTATTTAAAAAAGAATATTTGAAAACAAAATTTGTAAAACGAAATATGGAATATTTGCGGAAGTATAAGTTCCGAAATTTATTTTTTACAGCTTTCAACTACTTCTACATCTCTGAAAGAGTTGAACGGTAAAAAAAAAGCAAAGTTTTATTTATATAATAAACTGTGTTTAATTGTTTTATTGATGTTTTCCGTTTTACTCAAGCCCAATACTTTTCAAAAAGTTTCATGTTTATAAACCCCCTGTTTGTTTTTAATTGTCATCTGCTTTATACAAATACCATAAAAAACACTACGCTTGAGCACAACCAACCAATCATAATAAAGCCGACGACAAATCCTATAGGTTAAACAATTCGTTTTCATCAACAAACGTGGCATATTAAACATAAACTTTCAAGAATCCTCTTTAGCGACAAGTAAACCGAAGTATAGGTCGTCATAAGGCTTTCAAAATACTTATTTTCAAAATGAAATTTTTTGTGTTCTTTGGTTTAATTGCTATTACAGTTTGTCAAAATAACACTGACAACAGCACCGCATCACCTACAGTAACCACGTCTACACTACCTTCGATTATTGCAACGACTGTTGGTAGTAATGTAACAACTGTTAGTAGTAATGTAACAATTGTTAGTAGTAATGAAACTTCAACACAAGCGCCTATTACAACGACAACTACTACAACGAAAACACCAAGCAGCGCAATTCAAGTAACTTTGTCAATATCTCTGTTTTTGGGTTCTTCTTTGGCATACTTAGCTAAATTATATTAAATCAACAAGCATGAAAATGTTCTCGTTTTTTTTTTAAATAGAGATGAACAAAAATGGTAGAATCGATAACTTATATCTTAATTAGCTGCAAGAACTTTTGTTTTTTAAACACGCGTTTTTGTACTGTACACGTAAAAATAGACAAAATATTTTTGGATTT
Source organism: Hydra vulgaris (assembly GCF_038396675.1). Taxonomy (NCBI): domain Eukaryota; kingdom Metazoa; phylum Cnidaria; class Hydrozoa; order Anthoathecata; family Hydridae; genus Hydra; species Hydra vulgaris. Next base: position 10,379,280 of record NC_088924.1, on the reverse strand, counting down.
TTCGATAATTCTAGTTTTCTTTTTGCGTTCACTATTTTTTTTTTTTTTATATATATTCTATTATATATCTATTCACCGAAGATTTGTATACTGTTATTTTAAAATCAATACAAATGTAAATGTAATCTATTTTTGCAATCTTTTAAAGAGTTAATAATAAATGTACAATAACCATGGCAATCTGTTTTCAATTTGTTACGATCTTGTAAATTAATATCTTCGTTTTATTATTATTGTATGTATATTTGTATATTGACTTTTCATTGCTTCTTTATACACGTTTTTAATGCTACAAGCTTTTTTATGAATTTTTCCAAAAATATACTGTATGTAGCTGTAAATTATTTCTTCTGCCTATGGCAATCACGGTTTTTGAAGTATAAAATATAAGATTTTTGTTTTAATTTGGTCTTATCATGAAAAAGAATAACTGAAAAACTAACAATTTAGAGCATCGCGGCTGTTTCAAGGTGGACCTACGGCTTCTTGTTTTTTTTTTTTTTTTCAAATTATATACTTAAGAGGTGTTACTAAAACTTTAATAACTTTTGAAATATTACAGATAATTTTGTTCTGTAAAAAGAATATAAACAGCAACAAAATAATGAAATATTTAATAATGAAATATTTTACCATATGATTAATTAAAAATACAATTAATAATAATTAAATGAAAGTTAATTGTTTTATTTTTTTAACATTAAATAAAGTATCGAAAGTTTCTTTGATTTTTAAATAAACGCGCAGAAATTACGAACATAGCTGACTATAAAGTTTAATCTTACTTTTTAGCAAAAAAAAAAAATCGAAAAACATACATTTCTGTTTTTTAATACATAATATAAACGTTGGTAGACCATAAAAGCAAAAAACTTTACTTTAACCTTATGGAGGGTCATTAAAGTCAGACAAAATCGCTAAATATTGCAAAAAATGTTCCACTTCAACTTTCATTTTTAAATAAGTTTGAATGGTAATTTAATATATTTATCAATACTAAAGACATTTTAAAAATATTTAAGTATCTGAAAATAGTTTCACAAAGTTGATTAACTTAATAAAAACCAAAATAAAACTAGAGTGTAATTTTGTAACTCATATAAGGTTACGTGAAGTAATATATGTCATATTAAAAATATGTTTTTTATTCAAAACGAATTAGAAAAAGAACTTCTTATATGAAAAATTGTAAAACCTGTGGAAATCTAGATTCATTAATAAGTGGTTCAAATATCAACCGTGTTATATCAACCGTGCTATGTTTACAAATCTTAGTTAACCTATGACAGGTTTTCCGTAAAAATCAGAAAAGTGATCGCAAATTATTACTAACATTTTTATAACTTTTATTTTTATTCCGTTTAATGCAAATATTTATTTAAAAACGAAAGATAGATCTTTCATATTTTTTTAATTAGAAGATGAAAGCGTTTACAGTAGAAAAAACTATTATTTTAAAGTTGTTGAATTTTTATACTTTTTATGCGGAAATGGTTTTTTTTTGTTGCTTAACTTGTGACGTAATGCCCAATTTTACATCGCGTGAAACAGTCGTGGCAAGTTATAAACTTACATTATTATATTATACGTTAATTGATTTTAAACAAACAATAGTTGACCTAAATTAGCCAATTGTATAACTCTAGACATCTATAAGACACTTACAAAAATAAAATAAGTAATGAATTTTTTAAATATTAACTAGAACATAAGGTACATAAACAAACTAACAATAAAAAACAAAAAAAACATATTTATGTATATTGAATGAATTTAAATATTCAAATATGTCATAAAAACAAAAACAGTAGGAATAACAGGATATAATCACAACATTGATAGTACTAAAGACACACTGTTTATGACAGTATAACACAGTAACAAAAGGAAACATCTCTAATTTACCATTCTCAATACATTTCAGGTAATGCTACCGCATGCCATTATCTTTTTATATAACTAAACTTAGGTTGATACTGCTACACAAAACCATTACATTTCTTTTTAAGAAAAAATCACAATCATTTTCATGTGCAACTCTATGCACTAACAATGGAGCATCACCTTTGCTTAAAATATTGTTGTTATAGATATATTAAAGAGTGAATCATAAAACTAAACACACTTCCAATGTAAAACAACACCAGCACACATTACTAAGAAACACCCAATATGATTTTCTAACATTAATCGTTTGCATACAACTTTAACTTTCTGAAAAACCACATGAATTAAAACAACTAAAAATGCAAAAAATCCAGATATTTTAAACTTGATAACCCAAATATTTTAGAAAATTGATGTAAAAACAAACTTTGTGCTATATCAATCAAGGTATCATCAAGCCAGCCAGGTGAGTCTCTTAAAGTATCTAAGGCCTTGTCTTTAGACTGTATTGACAAACTTTAAAGAAAACTTTAGAAAAATTTGAACTTCGACAGCCCCTTTTTACAACAATACTATCATTAAGAAATAGCTTTTTTCAAACCTTTACTGCTACCAGTTTAAACTCTGAACCTTTTTCTCATTGATTGGTTTAAGTTTCTAATAAAATTCCATCAAGTAAAAGGGTTTAAAAATTAGTGGCCCTAGGTACAATAAGCTTTTTTTAAACTGTACCTAGGGTCACTTTCTGAAAATTAGATTCAAATCCATAATAAGTTTACAGTTAATTTGGTCTTTGATTGTTTTCAATAAGTATTTCTAATAATACTTAATTGCAACTCTTAAATACATAACAAAACTGACTAATAGTTCTGAGCAAAATCTACAAATAAGTCAATGCATAAAATCGAAGTCCCAAAACAACTATGAGTTTTGAGATGCTGCGACAAAGTATAAAGTTAACTTCAGAAACATAAAGTAATATAAAATATACAATAATAATAAACTCTTAATCATTAATTATACAAAAGTTTAACTTAAATAGTGGGTTATATATACACATACCACAAAATTGACACTTTTTTATTATAATAATTTATTATTCCATCAGAGACTGCTAAACACCATCAACAGAGTAATTATAGACTGGCATTTTAATTATATAATTTTAAAAGATTTTAAAAAATGACTATTTTTGTTTTTTGATTTATACCTAACGGAAACAAGGCTACTTATTTAACGATAGATTTAACCTACCTAACGGAAGCTTTGCGCTGTATCTGCGCAGGCGTCACGCTTGCGCAGAACTGACTGTCTACTTATTTAACGATCTACTTATTTAACGCGACACCGGTGCACAGTGGGCCAGTAGGTGGACAAAATGGGAAAAATTTTAGTTGTCTAATCTTGAAAACCTATTTAATTTTAGTATCTACATATATTAGGAGAAATCTATTGATAATTTATTTATATTAAATCCCTTAGTTACCAGGACTCTAAGCATTTGAATATTGAGATAATATAAAAAATAAAAAAATTATAAATAAGTAATTAACGGTGACATCAACGTTGTGTTATATTTCGATTACATCTACGTTTTTGAAACAAAAAATTAGTACATGTTATTCTAGAGTATTTAGAGATAAGAAAAACCAATGTGTGAAATAAATTTGTTATAGCATGTTATCTCAGTTATACTTTGAAATTCACAGATTAAAAAAAAAAATTTCTTAAGAAACTTATTTTTTGCCGCACAATAACTAATAATTACCACAATTTGCCATGTGTTGTCTTATATTTATTTGAGCTATATGATGCTTCAATCAAGTTTTAATTGATTGCTCGTCCCCTTAAATCCCCGTTCAGATTTTATGTATGTTTTAACTTGGTTGCTATGGTACTAAATTTTGCATAGCAACAACTCATTTTTACATTAACGTTGTTTTAACAGTATTTTACTTGCGCTAAATACACAATATTGGGGGTATGTATTAAAATGAGATTCAGAATTCTTATGAGGTAAACTTTTTTTGGTTACTATGGATACCTTACTTTGCATAACATAGCAACAACATATTTTCGGTAGTTGTTAGTAACTAATTACTAACACTGACAGCAATTTAATTACTTTTAATTTTAATTACTAACACTTGTAGTAACTTAATTACTAACAAGTATTAGTAGTCCAGGCGGCATATATATTATAACATTTTACTTTTAAATACAAAATACTTGTTACAATAATTATTTAGATATGGTTTTGTTCAACTTAGACATTCATAATTTTCTCCGAAAAAACAATCTTAGTATTTCAAAACAAAATATTACTGAAGATATATTAAAATTTATTCAGCCAAAATTTGCTGATTTTAAAGACGTTGATTTTAGACATGCTGTTCAACGATTTGTTTACTTGTATAAAAAAAAGTGGAAATCTGCAAACTATACTGTGAAAATTTTTGAAAAGAAGTTTGTGAACTGGCTTAATGAATATTTAATTGTCAGAAAAAAAGACAATGAACCAACTGCAAGTAGACGTGGTCGAAAACCAGTTGCATTTGATAATAGTTCTAACAAAACTAAAAAACGGCGTGTATCTTGTTTAATTGAATCTCATTCATCCAATGAATTATTTTTTGCTGCTAATAAAAAATTTAGAGATGAATCTGTTGTTATTGCTGCCAAGAATGTTTTAAATATATCAAATACAGATAAAGCAACTAAATATTCAGCAGACGAAGCACTGGCTTTAATAATTGATGCAAGTCTGACAAAAGCTTCCTATCAATTGATTAGAAGCGGAGCCTTGGAGAAAGAATATAACATCTACCCCGCTTACAATGATGTCAGAGATGCAAAATTGAAATGTTATCCTGCAAACATAACAGTGGAGGACTATTCAGCTTCAGTTCTTTTAAAAGATTTAATGACTCATACTTTGCAAAGAATCTGTGCAGTTCAGGAACCTGTGCTAAGGCACTTGATATTGAACGACAAAACAATAAAAACAATGACACTAACGTGTAAGGCTGGTTTTGATGGTGCTACTGGCCAAAGCATTTATAAACAAGTTTTATCAGAACCCGACATTAACAGAGATTTAAAGCGTGAAGAATCATTATTTATTACTTGTCTTGTCCCATTGGATTTGACTGGATTTAACAACAGCAACGAAAAGGTGCCTATTTGGAGAAATCAAAAGTCGTCCTCCACAGCCTATTGTAGACCCATAAGATTTGCATACAAAATGGAATCCAAGGAATCTGTGATTGAAGAAGATCAGTACATTAAAAGTGAGATAGAAAGCTTGGGTATGATTTTATTAGAGGTTTGCGGATCTTCTATTGAAGTGAATTGTATTATTGAACTTACAATGATTGATGGGAAGGTTCAAACAATATTATCTGAAAAAAATAACTCATACCAATGCTGTTCAGTGTGTGGTGTCTCTCCAAAAAATATGAATAGTCTTGATATCCTTAATATAGATTATACTAACAGAGAGTTCAAATATGGTCTTTCCAGTCTTCATGCATGGATTCGATTTTTTGAGATGTTATTGCACATTGCATATAAAAAAGAAACAAGAAAGTGGCAAGCAAGATCTAAAGAACACAAAGAAAAGGCATTTGTAGCTAAACAAAAGATTCAGACTGATTTTATGAACAAAATGGGACTTGTTGTTGATTTCCCTAAAAGTGGTGGTTCTGGAACAAGTAATGATGGCAATACCTCAAGGCGTGCTTTTGCAGCATATGAACAAACAGCTGAATTTCTGGGTATTGACCAAAACCTTATATTCAGATTTTACATTATCTTGGTAACGCTCTCTTCAGGATATGAAATAGACTGCTTAAAGTTCAAGGATTATTGTTTTGACACTTTTAGACTATATGTGTCCCTTTATCCATGGTATTACATGGCTCAATCAGTTCACAAAGTATTGATTCATAGACATGACATAATTAAAAGCCTTACATTACCCATCGGACTTATGTCAGAGGAAGCTCAAGAGGCTAGAAATAAAGACTTTAAATCTTATCGCGAAAATTTCAGCCGAAAAACATCCAGAAAAGCAACAAATACTGATCTTATCAATAGACTCCTAGTTTCCAGTGATCCTGTTATTTCATCATTGCGTAAATCAACATCACACCAAACAAATCATAAAGGATTTCCTTCAGATGTTTTACAATTACTTAAACAATCTTCAAACGATATTATTGTTTTATAATTTTTTGATGTAATTTAAAATTGATAACGTTTTCTTGCACTATTTTTTGCTTTTATTATTCCTAAAACATTATTTACCTAACTACTCAATTTTTATTCAATATAGGTGGGTCAAAAATCCGATAAGATATTCAAATATCAATTTACCACTTTGTAACTAAGGAAAGTATCCGGTAACTAAGCAATATAAGTATCCATAACAACTAAATTTAAAAAATTATCACTTTTGTAAGAAGTGTGATCTCATATTGGTACTCATGCCAAATTTAGTGAATATAGCACTTATAAAATATCTGCAGATAACAAAAGTAGGTTGTTGCTAAGCAAAATAAAGGTATCCATAGCAACGAAATAAAAAAATATTACCTTCATAAAAAGCGCAGACATCATATTAGTACTCATACTAATTTTAGTGAATATAGCTCTAATATTAAATTAGTTATGAATTTTGTCCAGTAAAAGTGCATTCTGGCCCACTGTGCGATGGTAACGGCTTTTAGAAAAACAACCATTAAAACCATTTTTAGATTCAAGCAAGGTAAAAATTTCCACTAATTCATGCTTATGTTTAATAAATAACCTTATTTGATTAGTTTTACCTTTAAAGAAAATTTGTTTTCAAAATTTATTGATTTTTTTCCAAGGATTTTTAAATGGCAAGTTCGACATTAAAAAAAAAAATGATACATAATTTTTCATGTTTTTTTGTTCTGCCGGTTATTCGAAAATTTACCGTGGCGCTGAATAAGTTAAATTTTCACACAATAAGTATGTACTTTTATTAAACCTAAGGGGGTTATCCCGCCCTCCTGATAGATCCTGGGTTTTTACATAGTTACTCAAGGGTATTGAAGATGTGCATGCAGAGGCATCCCGAGGAGATGTCTAGCCCCCCTACGAAATTTATTAGTCGCCAAAATGGGATCTATAGTTGGCAGTCGGCCGACAATGATCTTTATTTTTTTTAGATCTTAGTTGCAAAATCAAATTTCTAAGCCTTTGTCGGCAAAAACCATATTTGGGATAACAAAATTTTGTTATCCCAAAAATTCTATTGTCATGCAGTGCCTCAGAAATCTTAAAAAGCGCCAAAAACTTAATTTTTTTTCTTAAAATTTTTCAAATCTATTTCTTAAAACATTAGAGTTATCTTTTTTATAAAAATTGTATTTAAAAAATCATACAATTTCCTCTCAAATAACTATTTTTCCGGTTATATTTACACTTTTTAAAGTAGAACCAAAATTAGTCATGTTTTTAACCTAAACATTTAGATCAAATAAAAGCCCTTTAAAAAATGGGAAACAGCTTATGCTATTTTATCTCTTAAAATAGCATAAGTTGTTTCCCATTTTTCTCTCGCTTGGTTGCTGTGCCTTTTTCGGACACACGTTTTACTCGTTACAAAGTGTGTTTCTTCAGATTTTATCACGTGTAAATAACAAGGAATTTTCAGTCAGAAAGAGACCCACTGACACGTTGATCTTGTGTTATATTGTAGATGACAGACTAAAGTAAAAATTGGTTAAAGAAAACGAATTTTCGAAAATTGGTTGGTGTCCCCCTTTCGTTCGCAACGCCTCATATGTGATCCGATGGCGATAAATAATAATAACAATTATGTAATAAATATCATTAGCATATTTGAAGATCTAGATTAACCGTTCATATAAAGTTTCTTACGTATTGCAATTTTGTATAGTGTTTTGACGGAAAAAAACACATAATGAAACTTTTTAGTGCCTGTGTTTATTCGCATGCTTTAATTAGGTAAACCTATTTAGCAGCATGTTTTTCACCTATTGCACCTTCTAACATTGCGTGCAATCCTGTCCGCTAACTCTATGCTATCTTTCTAAATCAACTACTTCTATCTTTCACTCTAACATATCTTCGTTCTTTCAAAAATCACTTTACTCTTGGTCTGTAGAGCGGGTTATGACGCTCCATTTGGAGCCGAACCTGTCTTTGCGGTCCTTGGTAATGTGGCCACTATATGGCAATTAGCCGGAGGAGGATAAATCACAATACCAACTTTATTTTTTTTTACTTTAACTATACCAATTTTTAAGATTTAAAAATTTAAAAATAAAATAAGTTTTTGATGGTGTTGGATAAAAACATTTTAGTACATATTAAAACTAGGCTACAAAATTGATATAAAAGTTTATCAAGCTAAATTGAGCACAAGATTTCTTAGAACAGAAAAAGGATCATACAAACCAGATGCAGGAAAAAACTTAGCTTACTTGTTAATATTCTAATATCTGGATATTGAAACACAAACGATGGAAATATTGCAAAATAGGCTTTTAAATTTTTGATTGTAGAGAATTATTTTTGGTATATTATAACTCCAGCTGTACACAACTTCCTGGAACATGGAATTCAGATTTCAGTAACGTTGGAACTGCCTATAAGATTTTATTCAGAAGTCACATGAAGCCAAAAAATTAGCAAAGCTCGATTAAATCACAGCGCAAAAATTTGGAGAGTTATGTGATGAGAAATCAGTTCAACTACCCTCTAATTAGGTCGGACCCTATAATATCTTCTACAAGCTTCATGAACTAAAAAACAGAAAATGGCGAACATCTAACGGCTGACGTTCTTGTTTTGCTTGTTACAAATTAACTAATAAATATATACTTTTCGCCTATTAACTAATGTCTTGTTCACTTTAATATCAAGTTTGGGTTCACAACATGTTCGATCAAGTAAGAATAGCTTTACTAGTAATGTTAGGAAGGCTCTTATAAGGGTTAGGGTTAGTATTTCACCAAACGTTTTGTGTTATCTAAATATGAATATGCTAATATAATAGTAGTGTCGTTTCACTTTCGTTTTTAATAAAGAACTTTCTAGGCTTTTCTAAAAGCGTTTCTTTACTCCACGCGGTCTTTCAAGGAAAGTCTACAAGCCTACAAGTCTACAAGCCTACAAGTCTACAAATTAGAGCTGATAAATTTTTAGTTTCAAGTAGAACTGATGTTGTTCATTGTTTAAAAACTAAAATTTGTTTGTTATTCGTTGTTTTTATTTTTCTACTTTTTATAGCCTGTTTTTTTTTAGAAGAAGTTAGAACTAAAATGACTGTAAAATAGTTTTTTTTTAGTACAATGTTTCTTTTTTAGTAAAGTGTTTCAGTTTTGGCTTCAGTCTTTTTAGAACATTTTGAGCAAGTATTGTTTCATTTTTTAGAGTAGTTAGAAGGAGCTGAAGGCCTTTTTAGTAAGTTCAAGTTTATTTATAGTATATAGTAGTTTATTTATAGTTTATATTAGTAAGTTTATTTATTGTTTATATCAGTTCAAGTTTATTTATAGTTTATATTAGTAAGTTTATTTATAGATTATAGATTAGGAATAATGAAAATAAAAGAATCTTTATTCGCTGACAGCGACTTGAGTAAGTTTTAGGTTTTATTTGAGTACGAATGTTGCATAAGCAATTTTATTATATGTAATTTTATCTCAAATTTTATTTTGCATCAGACAGATAGAACTCAGTAAGGACTTAGATTTTGTAGATTTAAGAGCTTCTTTTTAATATTCTTTTAAATTATTGACTATGTTTTATATATTTTAATAAATTTTGTCATTTAGGTGTGGTATCATCAGCTGGTGTATCAGCAAATAGTAATGTCTTTTATTTTCATTTTATTTAAAAAAAAATTAATAAATATTGTTTATTTAAACATAATCATCAGGATTAGATAAAATTGCTTTTTTATTTAATATTTTTATATTTAGTTATAACTTCAGTTGCATCAGCCACAACAGGTAACTTAGTACATTTATTTTAATACTTGAATTACATTTGTTACTTAAATTTTCAAGCAATAAATATTGTTTATTTCAACATTATCGTCAGGATTATATAAATAAGCTTTTTATTTGATAACCTCTTTGCTTCTGGATCAACTTTAAGTAATGGTAACTTATTAATTCATTTTTTATTATAGATAAATGTAGATAAAATGTAAGTTAAAAATTTTTGTAGACTTGAGCAGTAAGCTTTTTTCTAAAGGTTCTTTCTATTTTTGGATTAAATTCACTATCACTATGCTTGTTCTATTTTTATATAAATTACTTTGATAATTTTTTTCATTTTGGGGTATGTAACTTTTCTGTTTTTTATTTAATAAAAAAATAAGCAATAAATATCTTTTTCATTTAGCTTCGTCGACTTCATTATCCGGTAACTAAATAATTATCTTTTGGTAGTTGTTCACTTGGGTAAAACACTTTCAAAACATTATAATAGTGTCTTAATTTTTTTAGATAGCAATGAAGTATTAAATAAACTTGATTTTATTATTTAGATTTTCTTTTTCACTTTTTTTTAAAAAATAAATTAAATTAAAAATGTTTTTTTCTATTTTAGATCGGTAGCAACAGCTTGGTAAGCAAGAATATATCGCAATTTGTATGATTCTTTTACGTTTATTTATTATTCAGTTGTAACAATTGTAGTATTATCGGTAATATGTTTAATGATAATAGCGAAATCAAAATGGATAGTATTAGGCTCAAAGTTATTAGTGTAAATGGTAATAGGCGACATAAAAATAGTTGTTATCAAATAAAAGAGATAGATCTCTTTTTTTAATAAAAAATAGAAAGTATGAATTTTTCTATTTATAGTAATATTATTTATATATTTATAGTAATATATTGAGTGATTTATAATGTATATATATTTTATAGTAATATTTAGATTAATAACAGTTTATAACAAAAATTTATAAGCAAACAGTTAATAACATAAATGATTTTAAATTTTTTTATAATTTCAAACATAATTGCTCTTTTTTTTTTTTAGCTGCCTTTGTCATCACTTGATTAGTTTGCTTACTTTTGAAACATGGCTTTAATTTTGTAAATTTAATATCATGTTAAGTTTACTCTATTAATCATTAGTCAACAGTCAGAGAGAAGCCGGAACTTAATTAAGAAATGCTGGGAATTTATCTTTTAATCAAGGTAAAAATAATTTTGTTTACTGGTAACATAATAAAACCAGTTACTATTATCTATTGTGTGTTTTTTTAATTTTTTTAGCATTCTGCTTTGTAAACACTTTCTTTCTCTCTCTCTTTCTCTTAGGTGAGAGGGAGAATTAATAAAACTTATTACATATTGCTTAATACCACAATTGATAATGACCATTTACAAGTTGCTTGCTATTTTCTGATATAATTGTTCAAATTAATAACTATAATTGTCCCTCGATTGTTTAAATATTGTAACAAATAAAATCTTTTTAGTTTAAGCATTTTAGTAATTAAAATATTTTATTAAGTTGTGGTCCTTTTTATCATATATATTTTTTTAAATATTCTGGAGACACATAGTAATGTGTGCTTACAAATATCTTATGCTATGCGATATTGTTACTGTGTTTTATGTTGATAGAACTAGGCTATTTTTTTGTTCTTTATATTTTCTGTAATATTATTATCATAATTCTACTAACAATAAAATGCAAATAATACTTTTGTAATTAAAAATGGTAATTTTTTTTTTCGTGTCTATTTTTAGGTATTTGCAGGCTTTACTTGAATTTCCTTTACTGGTACCTGTTGTGTTGTGACAGATTTTAAAAAGAACTTAACTGATGTTAATGCAGTTTTTATGTCGTTAACTATAAGCAATGACATTACTGATAGGGAGTTAAACTTAAAATGTTATTTATAGATAAATTTGTATTTAATTTTTTAGATAATATATCAAGTTATTAATGTGTTTTTATTGTTATAAATGATTTAATTACTAATAACCCATATTACGGGTTGCTTACTGCTCGTTAATAATATTGATTATTACTAATACTAAATTTTTCTTAAACCCTCTTATCTTTATTTGGATCCGTTTAATTTTTCTTAAACCCTCTTATCTTTATTTTTACTCCGTTTAATTGAAATTCGGTTCTAGTCCGTTTATTTGATACTTTTTAAATTAAATTTTAGTTAAATTCAGCATAATAGATAGAAATTTCTGTTACAAAGTTCAACATATATTCACCATATAAACAAACCGACTTAGCAAAATCCTAAAGAAGTTTAAAAAGAGACTTTATAAAAGTTCTAAATTCTGTATGAACAAAATAAAAATCACTAAAATATTTTTTTAAAACAAAAGCGGATGTAGTTGTATAAACTAAAATAAATTTTCATTAATTTGTAATATAATATAAATTAAATCCTGTTTTCTTTTTTTAACAAGAAAAATAAGTCTAACGACAGTAGATGTTAAACTATAACAACCGTTTTTCATTAAAGCGTTTAGTTTGTTTATAAAATCATTTTCAGAAGTTGCATTAATAACATCTTGATCTAGAATATTCCAAGCTTCTACAACACGGTTGGTGAAGAAATTATGCCTAGATAGTGAGTTTCTTACTTATTTATTATTACGTAGTATTAGTTATTCTTTCAGGTTCATTATGCCAGTTTATTTTATCTATATTGTTTTAAAATCTAAATATCTGAATTAGATCACCTTGCAACTTTCTATCAACCAATTTTGAAAGTTCCATAATTTGTAACCTATGTTCATAGCTAATACATTTTGGGAAACAAATTTTACTTGCTCGTTTTTGAACTCTCACTATAAGATTAATATCTTTAGCGTAGTATAGGTTTCATATTTGAAATGCATACTTTAAGTGAAGTCACACGAGTGATATGTATAATAGTTTCATAGTATTTTTGTCGATATAGTTGAACGCATGTTTTATTAACCCCAACTTACTATTAGCTTTGTTAACAATAGACTCGATATGATGTTCCCATTTCAAATCATTTGAAATATATACACCTAAGTCTTGTTTTAACGATGTCTCTTTAAGATTTTTTCTAGAGGTTCCTAATTCTTCAGTATTGCATTTTAGTGTGTATTTATTTTTTGGGTTATCATGACCTATGTGCATTATTTTGTATTTATCACTATTAAAGCTTATTAGCCAATTTAGTCGACCATTCGAAGAGACAATCCAAGTCATCTTGAAAGGAGTTTTTATGCGAATTTTATCGTTTTTATTTATTTTTGCTATCACTTTTGTTTCATCTGCATATAATTTAGCTTTGTTATTAAAACCCTGTGTTAAGTCATTGATGAAAATTACAAAAAGTAAAGGACATAAGCTGATCCTTTTGGTACTCCACTTTTTACAGTTTCCTATTCTGATACATATTTCCCTTGAACTACTCTTTGTTTTCTGTTGTTCAAAAACGACACTCACCAGTTAAGTAATAACCCCTTTATATCAGTTGACTCTAATTTGAGAATTAATCTTCTATGTGCAACTGAGTCAAAAGCTTTCGCGAAATCTAAAAAGGCAATATCAGCACAAATAACTTTTTCCTGATCAGTAAGCATATCTAAGGTTTCTAGCAGGTTTGTAATGCAGCTTTTTGTTTTTATAAAACCATGTTGGTCTTTGGTTATTAAATTGTTATCAACAAGGTGTTTCATTATTATATCTCTGACAAAACTTTCTATTAGCTTGCATACTATTGAGTTTAAAGAGATTGCTCTGTAGTTGTCAGGCTTTAAGCAATCTCCTTTTTTAAACAACAATGTAATGTTTGCTTCGAGCCAAAGTTCTGGTAGTGTTCCCGATTCTAGAGATCAGTTGATAATGCATAACGATTTGCTAAGACTTTCTGCACAATTATTTAGGACTAATTGGTGAACTATGTCACTTCCTGGAGATTTGTTTAGATAATCTTTTTGCTATATCAATTTCGTTGAATGAAGGAATCGGACAAATAGAGTTTGTTTCTCTTTCACATAATGGAATAACTTTTTCATTTAATTTATAAGCCAAGTTATAAATAGTCAAAGATAAGATTTTTTTTTTAATTTTGGTTTAAGTATTACTAGTTCGCCTTAACAACGTTGAGTGCGCAAGTCTCTCAACGTAGTTACGTAAATGTGGATATAAATTAAGGGGGAAGTACCCCTTGAATTAAGTAAAAATTGAAAAAAAAATTTTGTTTGTTTCGGAAACAAAAATTAATGAAGAACACAATGAAATTAAGAGATATTGTAAACAATGTCAGGAAAGTGGAATAATTTCAATTTTTTGAACCATACTCATCAAGTTTAACCATAGCAACGCACATAGCAACGATAAAGCTTCTGCTTATCTGCTTATTTCAGAGGCTCACATAAAGTTATTAATCTGCTCATAATAAAGACTTTTTTCTACTTTGTTTTTACTTTAATTATCTACTTTGCTTAAGTTAAGTTTGACTCGATTGCCTCTAAATATTTCAGTTATTAAACATTCTTAAAATTCTATTATTTACTTTGTTATGAGTTGTTAAGTGTAATAAGAACATATTTTATCAAATTTTAATAAAAATTAGTCTTAATTACGGGAAGAAAAGATAGAGTCAAGCAAAGAACTAGAGTTACTGGAAAAAAAAGAGTTTTTTGTGGTAACCAACACACTTTATCATCACCAACATCAATGACAAACTCAAAAAAATATTCAGAGGTTGATACTAGTTCTTCAAGATCAGCCAACAAGATTGAATATATTAAAAATGATGTTCCAAATAAAAATGATGAAAAAATAAATGGTTATAGAGTAATTGATGTTGAAATTTTAAACACTATATTTGAATCTTTATGTTGTCCACAGTGTATTAACGACAATAGCTTGGTATTGAAAGAAAACTTTGTGAAAAAAAAAGGATATGCTTCGAATTTAATATGTTGCTGCAGTGTTTGTGGATATAGAAAAGATTTCTATACATCTAAAGTTTGTAACCGCACTCATGATATTAATCTATGTATTGTATATAGCATGAGATCAATTGGGCAAGGGTATTCAGGACTTGAAAAGTTTTCTGCATTAATGACCTCCCAAGTCCGATGAGTAAAAAAAATTACAATGGTTCTGTAAAAGTTAATACTGACGCTGTTACTACAGTTGCTAAAGAAACAATGCTTCAGGCTGCAAAAGAAATTAAAGGTAATAGCAACAACATTGTTGATACTGGAGTATCAACTGATGGAACTTGGCAACGTAGAGGATACAGTTCACTGAACGGAGTTGTGACAACATTGTCGATGGATAATGGAAAAGTGTTAGATGTTGAGCCAATGAGTAGACTTTGTAAGCAATGTCAACTACGCAAAGATATAAAGTCTAAGAATTCAGAGAGCTACAAAAATTGGTACAAATCTCATAGTTGTAACGTAAATTGTATTGGCTCAGCAGGAAGTATGGAAGTGACTGGTGCCAAACGCATATTTAGTAGATCTGTCAAAGAATATGGACTGCAGTATATTAAATTTTATGGAGATGGTGACAGTAAAAGTTATCCAGCTGTGAAATTTACTTATCCTGGTGTTGAAGTTGAAAAGTTAGAATGTGTTGGGCATGTTCAGAAACGAGTTAGGACACGTCTAAGAACATTAAAAAAAAAACATGAAAAACCTCTGTGGCCGTGGAAAGTTAACAAACAGTCTTATTGATAAGCTTCAGAATTATTATGGGATTGCGGTAAGAAGTAATAAAAACAATCTACAAGGCATGAAAAAATCCATTCATGCTACACTTTTTCATGTTGCCTCATCAAAGGAAAATAACTGGCACACTCACTGTCCTATTGGTGAAAACAGTTGGTGCAGATATCAGAAAGATAAAGCAACTGGCAAATCAACGTACAAACCAGGTGGAGGACTTCCACTATCAATTATAAAACATTTAAAACCAATATATGCAGATTTAAGTGAGGAGTCTTTGTTACGTAAATGTTTGCATGGGCAGACACAAAATCAAAACGAAAGTCTAAATGCAATGATTTGGGATCGAATCCCGAAAACAAAGTATGTCAGCCTAACACAGTTAAAATTTGGAACATATGATGCTGTAGCAAACTTTAATATTGGGAGAAAAAATTCTCTTTTAATTTATAAACAGTTAAACATGACTCCTGGGAACTATACATCAAGTTTGTGCGATAATCAAAATCGAAAACGTATTTATTTAGCTGGATATAAAAATCTAGAGTCATCTAAGAAGCGGCGAAAGGTTCTACGAGGGTTGACAAAAGCATCAAAGGACAAATATGAAAACTTTGAAGGAAGTCAGTATGCCCCTGGGTCATTCTGAAACTTTATTTTAAACATAATTTAGTTCTATTTTATATTTTTTGTGAAATTTAAAATTTTTTTTTCTGTTTTTGCGTTTTTCTCAAAACAAGGTTTTTAAATGCCCCGGCTGTGATAACTTTGGAACTGCTTGGTGTTTAATGATGAAATTTTCAGTAATTGTCCTATTTTATACCTTCTGTGATTTGAACCTCCACTTTTATGAAATACTTGACAGAACACGTTCTACGCCTATTTCAGTTGCCTAATTTTGACCGAAATTCATTAAACGGCAATATATTTGCCCCCTGAAGAACTAACTGTCATATTTTTCATAAAATTTGAGGTTCAGATCACAGTTCAAAGTATTAGTTAAAGGGAATTGCAGTATGACAGTTTGAATATATGTAGTTCTTCGGATAAGTTAGCCGGGGCATTAACTGTTTTTTGGTTATTTTTTCAATATTTTCTTGGTTACCATGGCAACAATGCACAATTTCTAAAAAATTTCATTCTGAAATGTAAAATTTTGACATTATATATTGTTTAAAATCAATTTTACTGTTTGAACATGAGTTTTAACGTTTTTGGGGTACTTCCCCCTTAAGTTACATTGCGCATGTTTGGTGCCTAACTTTAACCTTTTTTAAAGGTTAAATTTAACAATTTTGTTGTAAAAATCGGGTTTTTACACCTGTTACTTCATGGCATGACAAAATATTTGTTGGGGGAAACAAATAATAAAATAAGAGGGCGGTATATAACAAACAAAAATTTTAAAGAGAAACTATAATTTTTTATATTTAAGCAAGTATTTGTATGAATATTGGTAATTTTAAGAGACAAAGCTAAAGACTTGGAATATTTTTAACCTATATATAAATATATCAAATAAAACATTTAATATATTTTTTATAATATATTATATATATATATATACATACATACATACATACATTTCAGCTCAAAAGCATGTGCTTAACTAAAATTATATAGGTTTGAATTTTCAAAAACAATTATCGAGTAAATCAACTTTAAAAATATTTTTCTTTAACCTACACAATTTTTGTCTCAACTAGATTTAAAAAATCAAAATTCCACCATTGATGCCGTTTGTTACTTTTGTAATCTTATTAAGATCAAAATGCCCTATGTCTTTTGTTAATTGAATATCTCTTTGTTTTCCAAAAGGTTGTTGAGAATTGTGTTCTATATATGTTAATTGCATAATATCTTGTTTTTTTAATAATATTTTGTTTTCGCAGCTGTAATAAAACTTTTACAGTTGATAACAAAATTACTTTGACACCTAATCCTCCCTCATTTGGCAAAACTCCACTAAAACCCTTTCTTATCTCACAAAAAATTTAAACACAGATTTGCTTCAGTCATCTTGTCCTTGAGATGCATCTTCTTTTAAAATTTTAATGATATGAATGAAAAATCATTCTAACCACAACAAATACTATTAATTAAAATGACAATACCTAATCCAGATGTAAGGTTATCTGTTAAGGTTATAGTACTCTAACATTCATGGCATTTTAGGAGTGATACACAATTATTTGAATCAAAAAAGATTTTAAGACATTAACAGTTTTAATGTTTTTTAATACGCCTTTTCTATTTATTACATTGGTATGTTATTCCAACTAAGTTTTTACCACTTAAAACATGAACAAGCACAGGATTGTGATTATTTGGTATTGGAATTTATTCCAAAAACCGAAAAAATAGAAAAATACTTATGGAAACTTTGGTGTTTCGTGTTTTAAACTTTTATGTTTATGCGTCACTAAATGTTAACATGCAAGTTTACGTCCTTAAAACTCTGACTTTCAGCAACAAAATGAAAGAAATAAATAAACCTGCGTAAGGCCCTAGTTTGTGCAACTTGGCCTGTCAGACATTTTACTCCGGAATAGAATGTCCTAGTTTGTCCTAGCCGTCCATTTGGGACAATATATGGAGCAAGTTATGGAGCAAACTTTCTTACATAGAAGTAAACCGTAAAACTATTTTACAGTTTACTCCTATGTAGGAAATTTGCGTATTATTTACTTCGGAGAACTCAAGCAATGTCATTTAGCTTTTGTTTAAACAATAATTTGAAAACTTTTCAAATTATTTATTTGAAATATTTTCGCGTCACGGTAAGGAAGGAGGCGTAAACTTCCTGGTTAAATGCACTTCCGCGGTGCTCTGTGACAAGACCATTAGGACTTCTTGGGGCACCTTAAAAAATTTTTTTTTTTTGCGTGCATAAAAATTTCAAGCATTAAAAAATAAGCAAACATCAACATATTTAGAATTTTAAATTTTATACGTGGCTAGACTTTTGAACAGATCGCATGTAGTAAATGTATTACATATTGTACAATTTCACGGTCAACTCGTAGCATTCTTTTTTTCGTGTATTTATTAATAAGGTCAAAATCTAAGAGTTTGTGAAAAATTGACATAAATGAAATCTTTTAAATTTTGAAAATCATATAAAACTTGGTCTAACACAGAGAAAACTGTCCGCAAAGTAGATTGTCCGCTCAGACATTTAACTTCGGAGTAGGATCTCCTAGTTTGTCCTATCTGTCGATGACAATATACTCCAGAGATTGTCGTAAAGCATAGCGCAGCTATTGATAAACAACAAAAATAGAAAATCGATAAAGAAATTAAAAAAAACGGAAGGACGTTTTTATAAGAAAACTTAATATAGCTAGATTCTTTGCGAAACAAAACTACTTAACCAATAAGTTGTACTTAGTAATTACAACCGGTATGGGTTGCACTTATTAATTACAACTTGAACCTGATCATATAGTAAAAATTTTAGTTCAACTTTAAATGTGAGTGTGTAGTAAAAACTGAAATAGGGAGTATATGTAATATCTTTTTTACGTCGATGAAAGTTTAGAATGAATTCACTTTATTTGAAAAGCACATTGCAAAAAAGAATTGTAGATCAAGTGAAGCAAACTAAATACTTTTCTGTAAAACTTGACAGCACTCCAGTTAAAGATCAAACCAGGAAAATGAAACAAAGATCGAACCACTCAAATAGTTGCTATAGTAATAGTAGTTGCTATTTTAGTTTTTTTTGCTGTTTAAAAAGAAAAAGAAAAGAATATAACGCATTTTATATATATATATATATACTTTTCTTTTTTTCTACAATCATTAATTTTCTACCCATGGGTAAAAAATTAATGTCTGTAGAAAAAAGGTGGCATTATTTCGCCGAGACAAAACATAATTATATATGAGAATGACAAATAAAAATAAGTTTGAAAAAATAGTAATAAAAATCGAAGTGCGAAAATGCTCACAATCACTTAAACTATTTAATAAAAAACATTTCTATTTTATTTATACACCGTAAAAAATATAATGATAACGTAACGGTTACATAACGGTTTATGAAAAATTGGGCGTAAAATTATTTACATATATGTAAATAATGTTGGGGAACATATTTATAATGTTATAAAATAAATAATATAATATATTTTATTATTTATATTATATATATTTATGTTTTATTAATTTAAAAAACATTTTTTGAATAAAATGAATACTATGAATCAAAACTAAATATTAATCATACATATAATATCTAAGTGATGAGCTATAACAATAGCCTTCATAACAAATAACGATTTATGTTTAATAATTTGTAAAAACCTTCGTTTATTTGACTTGAAATGGTCGGAAAATTAGAGACCGCTGCTGGCAAAAGTTCTAATAAGCCACTGGGCCTATTAACAACATAAGATGTACGATAAGTTAATCAAGTTTAGTAAATGTTAGTTTTGCACTACTTCCTTTTTATTTTAAATTTACTTTTGATTAACCATTTATTCTTTTTTAAACAGTAAAATTTCTTAAACTTTTTTAAACAGTAAAATTTTTTAAACAAGTAAAAATTCATTACGTGGTTTTTATGTCGATTTTGTTGATGCCCACTGTCTATTTTCACCAATATTAATGAAAGCAGACATTACGTTAACTGACATTAGTAATACAGATTATATTATATAGAATACTTGATTAGATAGTGAACTTTAAACTCTCAAGATTCGATTGACATAAAAAACATTTTTTTATTATTACAAAAATATACTTTAAACTTATTAAGATGTAATCTTATTACATCTTATAATATATATATATATATATATATATATATATATATATATATATATATATATATATATATATATATATATATATATATATATATATATATATATATAATAAGATGTAATAAGATTATAAATATAAGTTTAAGATTATATATATAATTAAGTTTTTAAAGATATTACGACATGGTTTGTTATGAATACAAACAAACCGATAAAGAATAAATAGTCAAATAAATTACTACTTAAAGATATTGCTACAATTGTTTTGTATCGGATTTTTCTTGGCGGAAATCAAAAAAATTGTCTGAAATGACGCAATGTTTACAAAGTAACTTGTTTGTTAAAAATAACTGTATATCAAATGGAATTAATTTATTATCTATTAAAATTAATAAATAAATAAGGCAAGTTTTTAAATGGAGCTAATAATTTATTAAAGTAAGGTTTAGTCATTTATTTATAACTTTTTTTGGATAAATGGTCACTAAGTAACATAATTTCATTTTTATTGTGTTCGTAACCGCAATGCAATAACAATCCTTCAGAAACTCTTCTTACAAAAATAGATAAAAGTATATCGACCATAGAACTTTTTTCTTGATGTTAAAAAAATGAGTTGCGATAAAATATGATACAGTTTTGAATTTGCTTCTGCAAACCGCAACGGGAAATTTATAGAAAAATACCTCTAAAATTTATAGAAAAATAAATTTTAGAGGTAAACTCTAAGAATTTTGAAAATAAAAATATTTTTCTTGTTATATTTTAGAAAATTTAAAATTCAAGAATTTGAATTAATTTTTATTTTATAATAAAGTTTTTATGATAAAACTTGCTGTCCGAACCCGTGTAGTACGGGTCATGGTAGGTTTGTTTCACACCGACTATTTTTTGACTTGTTCCTAATATATGAATAAATAATTTTTAGAATACAACAGAAAAATAATTCATTTTAAAATCTTGGCTTTGGTTTAACGCATGTTTTTTAGTACTTAAAATCATGACAAAAAACAAAAGTACTAAAAAACAAACCAAAAAGCGTTCCACAAAATGAAAACTCAATAACGAGTTTAGCATTACTTAATTTTTTTAAGTCAGAAGACAGCAGAATTGATGCAATACACAGTATTATAGATAAGTATTTTATATTAAACAAGCATTATACATAGTATTATATATTAAACAAGCATTTCTTAAAATAAAATTTTGTAACAATAACATATTTTCAGTAAAAAGTGGATATTGAACAAATCAATACTCAGATGACAGTATATCATCGTCTGTAAAACTCAACGGGAAAGATTACTACATCTGTCCAACAACATCCGCGGAGTAGTGAAATAACATCCGCGCATTTTTGTGTAAGAACATCCGCTTTTTTTCTTTACTGAATTAACATCCGAGAAATAACATCCCAAATTTCATCGATGCATAATAACATCTTTAGAAAGATGTAACTACATCCGGGATTTTTTCTCGATGTGTAACTACATCCGCCTAAAATAATCCATTATTAAAAATAAAATGAAAAATAATATGAAATAAATTTCCGGACGTAGTTACAAAAAAATCAGATGTGTAACTACATCTGGTTAAAATAATGCATTATTTAAAAAAAACCGGATGTAGTTACATACGAAAAAATCTGTAATGTGTAATTACATCTATTTAAAATATTGCATTATTTAATTATATTTTCTCCCACATATAGCTTAGGGATCGCTGTTTACAGTATACGGTATAGTAAGTTTACCGTCAGGGTTAGGGTTAGGGTTAACCCTAATCCTAACCCTAACCCTGGCCGGATGTAGTTACATCCGAAACAAATCAGATGTGTAACTACATCTGGTTAAAATAATGCATTATTAAAAAAAATAAAATTCGGATGTAATTACATCCGAAAAATCTACAGATGTAGTTGCACGGATGTTATTATACATCAATGAAATTTGGGATCTTATTTCTCGGATGTTATTATACATCGATGAAATTTCGGATGTTGTTTCACGGATGTTATTATACATGGCAAAAACGGATGTTATTCCCCTGACCCAAACTCAACTCCTTGTTTTCATTAACAAAGTTATATTCAACATTATTTTCTGTATAAAAGTTGCAAGCCATATTGTCAATATTGTACTGTTGGCAACGTCGTCAACCTAAAACTCACATCGCGTCTACGTGAGAATTACGTCGGTGCCCACTGGGAATATTTCTGCGTTATCCACAGAGGAGCTATTTACTTCTACAAATGGTCTCCTTTATTACCAAGGAGTAATGACATTTATAGTAGCAAAATATGAGATAATAAACTACCCCTACAAGTAATTCAGTATTTTATGCAAAAATTTTACAGTGAAGTAAAAGATAAAAGCATTGTAAATAAAACAAACAACAAGTAAACGGAACCAAAGATGTTTCTGTCAACACAAATATTTTTTTTTAATTTCGTCACTCATCAGCCGCCATCAAATTCAGCAACATCAACCTTAGATGCTCACAATGAAAACGATACACAGTTATTATCCCGATCGCCAACATGTGGTCAAAGTAGTCGGATTGCTTTTAATCGACTAATTTACAGAAAAAAAATAATGAGCGCGAAAGATTCAAGCAATCAAAATGAGAGCCAAAATATTGACTTCGATTCGGAAAGATACAGGCTTAATTTAGATAGATAATGATAATTTAGATAGATAATGATAATTAGATAGATAATGATAATTTAGAAAGATAATGGCTTAAATTAATTTTAAATTAACGATAAAGAAAGTGTTTACGTGGTCAAAAAGTTTCATGATTCAAGAACAAAGTAAAAATGAGAGTTCTGAAGAGCATTTTTGTGGGAGATGCTCAGTGTTGGCTAGTTCATTCGAACCATAAAAATGATGTTTTTTATTAGAGAAACATTTTTTGTGTTCTAGCTGATCATGAATTGTCGATTCATGCCTAAAATGTCATAAAAGTACGATTCATGCTTAGAATATCCTATATAGTATTATGTATAAAAAAAACTAAACTCATAATCATTACTTGGCAAAACAATTCAAAACGAGGTAATTACTCTGATTGATGATGCTGCTTTATTCAACTTAGTATATAATTTAAAATATTATTTCATCATTTTAGATGTTTTGTCTCAATTGACGCTGATCACCAAGAGCAAATGACTATGATTTTGAGAATAGGCAACATTGGGAGGAGACCAGTAGAGATCAATAAATATTTTGTGGGATTCCTACCTGTCAGTGACAGTACTAGCACACATTAGGCACACATTATTTTTCTGATACAAATCCAACGTTGAGGCAATGTCAAGTGTTTAGCAATGATATCAATGAAAAGATTAATATCGACGCATTACACATAACAGCTTGCACGGTAATGTTGGTCAAACATATGTAAAAATATAGCAAAATTTCTTTACTTTTATGGTCTAAACCAAATTTTGATTCAATGTGTATAGTCCAACGTTGATATTATACGAACATATATGGATCAACATTGATCTAACGTATATAATCCAAAATTCAATGTATATGAGTCAACGTTGAAACAATGTATACAACCCAACGTTGCAAATACAAAATTATATAACTTGAATAAAATTTTCTGTGTAAATATTAAATTTTCTTTAAATATTAAATCACAAGCAGAACAAACATGATTTATGTCTGTTAATGGATAAATAGTTTTATTAAGACTTTATATTTAAAAGATTCTGACATCAGGCCTAAAATTTGTTGGGTCCAATCCCGACAGAAAGAGGAGTCAGAAAAGGTAACCCTCTTACTCTATTTCTGTACGCTATTTTTTCCTAAATTTCTTTTACTTGAGTGATCACAGCGGACAGTAGGATCACTAAAGCATTTTTTTCAAGGATGTAAAATCTGTCCGTCATTTTCTTAAAAAAATTAAATCTGTTTCAAAAAGCAAGTGGTTCAGAAATTAATGTCTCAAAAATCAAAGGTCTTGCTCTTGGGGTTTTTGATCCCAAAAATTACCGAGAATTGGATGACATAGAGAGAAACAATAACATCGGTTTTAAAATAATAGGTGTTCCCTTTTATATCAGATTGAGCAAAACTTCCAATTTCAACTGGATAGTAGCTCTAAACAAAGTAGAGAAAAAGCTTATGTTTTGAGACTGCGTACTCTGTCACTTAGGAGAAAGACTATTTTGATAAACACGCTAGCAATATCAAAAAAATGATTTCTATCAGGTGTGTTGCCTGTTCCCGATTGGATAATAGAGCGTCTGCATTGAGTCATACTGTCGTCTCAACATTGTCGGCTAAAATATATCATTACCGTATTTAATTTTCTCCAATAAATTCAATTTTCTTGCTTGAAACTACGAATTTAAAGAAGGAAAACCCAACCTTGCAGCTGCTGTTGACTCTCACTCAACCATCATGAGTGTAATATGGAACAGCAGGTGCCATTATATGTTTAGCAGTTCAAAAAATTGACTTGATGCTCAGGTTAATTATTAGGAACATGAGGGATATTATTACTTTAAAATATATTTATCATGTCCGTAGAAACACTGCGGACGTTTTCTGTCAACTTTTTGTATTAACAATGTATTTTTTCAAGTAGAGAATGAATCTAAAACTGAAAAAATGAGCTAAACTAATACACTGAATTAGAGTAAAATAGACATGTTTAGTAAGGATTACGCATTCTCAGCCAATATTTTACTACAACAGTATAGTTATTTTATTGTACGCAAATATTAATATTCATCAAAAACATACATACTGAAGTTTGTTTTTAAAAAAAATACAATCACAAATCTGAATGTGACACCAAATTCAGTTTTCTTTGTGATTCCATGGATGAAAACATTCCCATTCCAAAAGTGAAAGTACATTTGCAATCTGTCATCACAAAAGTCAGAAAAATTATCATGTTATTTGAAAAATCTTGACTCATAATCCACACGACTTACAACACGACACGACAACATAACAATCATTATGGTTTCAGAAAAGGGAGTTCAACTGAACATGACATTATTCAATTTATACATAACATCTCTAAGCCTTTTAAAAAATCTCAATATACACTAGGTATTTTTATTGACCAATCAAAAGCTTTCGATACGATCGATCATCAAAATTTAATCGAAAAAATAAATATTATGGTTTAAACAATAGAATTTTAAAATGGTTTGAAAGTTATTTAGTAAAGTGAACTCTTGAGCATAACCCGTGGTGTTCCACAAGGTTTTATTCTTGGACCACTACTATTTTTAACCTATGTAAACAATTTGAAAAGTATAATGTTCGCTGATGAAACTAATCTTTTCTTATCC
This sequence comes from Hydra vulgaris, assembly GCF_038396675.1. NCBI lineage: Eukaryota > Metazoa > Cnidaria > Hydrozoa > Anthoathecata > Hydridae > Hydra > Hydra vulgaris. The sequence continues at coordinate 10,353,589 of NC_088924.1, read as the reverse complement.
CATACTGATACTCGTGAACTCTTTCCGACTACAAACAAAGAATTCAATCACATTTCTAATTGGTTCAAAGCTAATAAATTAACTTTAAATATTAACAAACCAAAATAAATTGTTCTTAACTCATAAGCAGAAAAACGTTTTTTACCAAATAGTATGCCTTAAATTTAAATTAATGAAATTATAATAAAAAGAGATACGGTTATAAAACTCTAATGAATTTATCTCGATGAGAATATTACTTGGAAAAGACATATTGATCATGTAAGCACCAAAGTTTCCAAAAATATTGGCATTTTATACAAAGCCCAAAATTCTAAACAAAAAAAACTTAACTTTAATTCTATACACATTTATACACAGTAATTTAAATTATGCTATCATTGCCTGGGAAAGTACGGAGAAAAGTAAATTACAACATCTTTATCGCCGTTAGAAACATGTAATCCGCGTAGTTAACTATGCGGATTGCTTTTCACATTCAAAATATTTTTTTGATTATATGAAGGTACTGGATGTTTATAAACTTAACATATTTGATGCTTTATGTAGAACAAAGTTCAATCAATTTTGTATTGTATATCGTGCACTCCATCTTTGGAATAAAATAGTATTACCAAATTTTGATCCTTCTATTACTCTTCCTGTTTTTAACCATGAACAATAGTGACTACAATTATGGATCAGAATAGACACAATTATGGATCAAAAAGTTTAGACGAATATTTTATTCTTTCTTTCAGTTTTAAACTGTAAAGTAGTGATTTAGTTTTTTGCAAATTTCTTCTTTTTTTAAGTTTATTTTTCATTTTTTCTGCTTTTCCTCGTTCTTTTTGAAGTTTTGATGCCTCTAGTTGAATTTTTCGATTCTGTATTTCTTCTTCCTTTAGTTTTTTCTCTTGATTCTTTTTCTGAAACTATTCCAACCACTTATCGCTCGTTGCAACAGTTGAAACATGTTCAGATTTACGTTTTTGTGAATTTTTGTTTGGAGTTTCTCTTGGCCAAACAAAAAAACAGTCCATCATGGGATCAAGACTTTCCAGATTTGAATTTTTTTCAGCTGTTTCTAAATATTTTTGTTAAATTATTTTGTCACACTGTGTCAATTTATCGTCACATTCTTTCCTAATATGAACTTTTTTGAACTCCAATGGGTGATTATACAGTAGTCTCTCACTTTTGTCTTATACAGACTTCCATAGATTGAAAAGCGCTGAACCTGTGATAGGTCCATACCCAAAATCTTTCTTGCAGTTCTCTTAAAAACTTTCCGATTACTGTGAGGTTAATTCTGACTCCAACAACTGCAGTTTATTACAAAATGGGGTCCTAGGAACAATGGGCACGACGACTGTAGCTTCCAAAACCAGTTTTTCTTTCTGGCAATAGGCTGGAAGACGTTTCAAATCTATCAAAATTTCAAGGTTATAAACTACATTTTTCGAAGTCATTTTTGATACAAATTGATGAATTTGTGAAACTATCAACGGTTAATTTCAGAAGTTGTCATAAACTTTGTTTCCCCACTCATGATTGTGGGTCAAAATTTTTAAATCGCTCCAAAACTTTGTATTATACTTTGTTTTAATGGTCAAAAAAATGTACAATCTGAGGTATTCTGGTTTGTACGGCTGAAGGATTCTATTTGCGTTAAGTAGGAAAGAGTTAAGAATTAAACCGTTTAACTTGCAATATTCGGCGATTTTGATGTTTACATGGCTTTTATAACCATCAACAAAAATTGACGGGCCTATTAACATTTTTTTTGTTAAGCCATTTGACGAGGCCGTTTGACAAATACTTATAAAATGTTTTAGAGGTTTGCCAGCCCTCATCTGAGATTCCTACAGGCCATTCTGATGGTATATACATGGCCGTATTTCTCGTGCAATTCAACATGCAGAGTATATAATCATTGGTGGAACCATTTTTTCCAAAGCTGAGCAGCCAAAAAGGCTGCTCCTTTTCGCAATTATTTGCAACATTGTACACGTTTTCTGACCCAGTAGCACGTAGTGCTTTAAATTTTAGTTGAACAACTTCAAATCCCGACTCGTCTAAGTTTACAATTCTTTCAGGGTCGTAAAATTCGTTGATATCAATGCTTTCCTGTTTCAAACACTCTTTGGCTGCTTTAAACCAATTTTTAATATGAACATCAGCAATTTTGGAACCAGCTTTTCCAAAAAAATGTTGTTATTCGCTTGCCAATTATTGGTCGTGCTAAATACCTTGAAGTCCAATTTTTCGAGGGAAATGTTTCGGGAATGTGCCTTTGATGTCCAATTTCACCTACGTAATTAAAAACAATCACAGTCATTTATGTCTCAGTAACAAAAAATCCAATTTTTGCAAGGTAAATAATTGTGTCTTCAATTTTCTGTTCTTCTTCGGTGATCAAAACGGTCTCCGGACCAGGTTTATTGGTCTTGATAATATCGAAAACATTATTTCGCAAAGTTGAATAAGGAATTGCAAACTTTGTAGCAATTTCTTTAATTTTTTTGGTTTGCTTTGCAATTACAACTGCTTCAGACAGTTGGTCTAAAGTGTAACTTCTCCCTGAAAGCTTTTTTTGCTTGCTAGAACCAAAAAACAAAATGAAAACTAGTTTTTTCATGTTTTATTTCAAGTGATCCGTAAATGTTTACTTCTCATTAGGAAAAAAACATAAATGGGTTAAAGTTTTATTGTAAAATTAAGTCATTATATTAGGTTTTCCAGATAATGGAAAAACTAGTTAAGCATACCTTTTAGCTTTGATTTATTGCCATTTATTACCATTTATGTTTTAAGAAAAAAAAAACACGTAATTAAAAATGTTTCTTTCTTAGCAAAACAATATCAATGACGTTTGAGCTGTCACTTTTTAAAAGCTCGTAAATATTTTTGCGGTTAATTTCTTTTTTTTGATTGGTAACAATACTACAGCCGTTTTTAAAAACGCCTTAAGTTAAATAAAATAAAGGTTGACTTTTCTACAAAATAAGCTATTTAGATGCCTACAAACGTTATTGAATAAATACTTTTGAAGAATTGTAAAAAAATAAATAAAAATAATTAGTTTCAAAAAACGTTTTACAAATTGTTTCTCATATAATTTTTTTTTAAATTAAGTTTTTCTCGAAATAAGCAAAAAGGGTGGCCTATAACTCAACCTAATTTTGAAATTTCGTAAATCGTAGATTATGACGTTTTTGATTTTCAACCGATAATTTTTAATTTTTATATTTACACCTAATTAAAACATGTACTACTAGTTTTCCAGGCTACTAAATCGTTGACTTACTGTATTTTTGACCCACTGAATTTTCAACCTACTGTATTTTCAAACCACTAAATTTTATAACTACATCTTTCCGGTATGTATTTTGTATATTTTGTTGTTGATTTGAATACGAGCCAAATTTGATCAGCCTTAACGCAGTGGTTAAAGCGCTCACTTCAAAATCGGGAGGTATAAGGTTCGATGAATGCTTGAAAAACTTATTGATTGTTAATTTAAAAAAAAAATTAAAACACAGACCTGATAATCGGTTGAAAATTAATTTGTCACTAATCGGTTGAAAATGAAAATCTATAAAATAGGTCGAAAAATAAATCGATCGAAAACGAAAACGTCAAAAATCGGTTGAAAATAAAAAAGACTATAATCGGTTGAAAACAATTTAGGCCTCAGTAGATTATCTGAAAATTAGTTCCACTTTTTAGCAAATGTTCTTTTTGTATAACAACTTTGTAGGTTGAGATTTTTATAGGTCTAACTATCTAACGCCTTAAGCATCTTAAGGCGTTTTGAAAAACGGATGTAGAATAACTATTGCCGCATTCTAATTGTGCGTTTTCATTCTTTAATTAATAATAAAAATTTTGAGTTAAAAATTCCGGTCTTTAAAAAACATTTTGAGTGCATTGAAATTAATTTAATAAGCAGAATCTACAAAGGAAAGTGAGACTGATTCTTTTTTGTTGTACCTATAATTGTGGGATTTCCATAAAGGGAGGGGTTACCAAAAAAAGTATGAAAGCATGCAAGAGAAAGGTTTGCATGTAAAGTCCGAACAAATACGGACAGCAAGTACTTACGTCTTTGCATTATGTTATATCTTTAATATAAATATGTTATAAATAATTATTTTTCTTTTTAAGGTTCCGATTATAAGATCCTTATGATTTTCTTTCGGAAACCTAGCGGAAAGAAATAGTTAAGTAGGGGAGATGGGGGCGCATTGATCGCCGTAGCAGTGTTTTGAAAATTGCGCAGAACCTGAAAGAGATGTAAAAACTTATTAACTACGAAACACATGTAGAACTATCTGGCTTTTGGAATATACAAATATTTTGATTTAAAAAAATGATAAACATGAATAATTTTAACTTTTAAACAACCCTCTCAAAAGATCAATGTACCCCAAACTATGGGGTACTATGATCTCCGACTTGGTGCACATTGATCTTATATGCGTAATATTATCTAAACGTTTAACACTTCTATAACTAAATCTTGTAAATAATTTAGTCAAAGGGTAATATTGTATAACATATAATACATCTAAATTTTTTAATTATTTTTTAAATATAGCAGTTAAACCCACTAGTCTAATTTTTAATTTAAAAATGTATAAATCACAGCAGCTATAAGCTACCCGCTTTATAAACGTTTAAAACTTTACAACAACTTGAAATTTATAAGAACTGAAATATAAAGACTGAAATAAGAATACAACTTTTAAGTTTACAAAACTTGTTAAAAGTACAATATTTTGATTAAGAATATTTCATCATCTTTGAAAGTCAAGTTGTGAAGCAGCTTTTGGTTTACATTGTTTTTTATTCCTAAGCAAGTAATTCTTAGTTTCTTTCTTATCTTTTGTGGAGACTTTTTGTTGATTTTTGGTTTGCTTCAAAATTTTCTTTTCTTTTGACAAACGAATTTCATTTCTGACAGGAGTATCAGTCAAGATCCTTGTTTTTAACTGCCTACTTTTAACATTTTTTTTTCTGGCAGATGCTTTTGGGTAAGGTTTTAAAACCTCAGGTGAGATTATAGAAGCAACACTTGTTGACACTTTGTTTAAAATACTTGTTTCAATATTTACTATAGTTATTTCAGACTCTATGTGATTAACATGTGCTGGTATCATTTCAGATTCCATGTTGTTGACAGGAGTGATAGTAACTGTATCTGGAGCAGCTCTATCTGTAACTGATGATGGTAAATATTCGTCATCTTTGAAAATTTCAGAATTGAATGGCTCAATGCCAGCTACTCTAAATCCTGTCTGTATATTAGATGGTGAGAAAGCTTTTGTATACGGTTCTCAAACTATTGAAACAATATCATAAATGGTCATTGGTCTTGGGTTTGAAACCATCCAATTATCACATGCAGAATTGTAAAACCTTTTCAATGGTCCAAAAACAGTTCTATCTAATGGCTGCAATTTATGGCTGCAATTCCGTGTTGAATTGCAAGCTCCAAGTCTTTAACAGAAATATGACTTTCATGACTGTCGAGAAGTAACAAAACTGGAGATTCCTGAGAACAGTTTGAATATTTAACAAAATGTTTAATCCATTCTATGAAAACTTCTGAGTTCATCCAACCAGAAGGATTTGCAAATCCCACACATCCAGGAGGTCCTTCCTTAATCATGTAATCATGAAACTTTACCCTAGGAAAAATAAATAATGGAGGAATGGAATTTCCGATAGCATTAGAGGCACAACATGCAGTTACCAATGTTCCTCGTTCTGCAGATGTGATTCTTCCAACTTGTTTGCTTCCTCTACCAGCTAAAACCTTTACCGGCTTTTGAACGGTTGTTAAACCAGTTTCATCAACATTATATATACAGTTAGGATTATATTTATATCGATTTCTTACCGTTTTAAGATTTTGAAAAAACTCTCTTACAGTGTGTTTGTTAAAAGCTGTTGATTGAGCGAAGCTCGTTGCTTCAGGTGTTCGTAGAGACAACTCTGGTTGTCTTTTCATAAAACCTTGCAACCAATCAATGCCTGCAATTTTATTTTTGATCCATGATGATGGGCATATCTTATTGTTTTTTAAAGCAAATTCATATGCCAATAATCGCGTTGACCTAGTTGAAAGGCCATAGTTCATTTTTGATGCAATTAGTAAATAACTTGATAAACTTTTTTCATCTTCTGCTGTAAAAACTTGTCTATTGTTGTAGTTAGGCTTGAAAGCTTCATTTGGATTAAGCCTCTTTTTACGACAATATCTTTTTAAAGTCATTCTATCTATGTTAAACTGACGTGCTACAACATTCAGTTGTGTTCCTTCTAAAACTTTATTAACAGCTACTTTCATTGTTTCACTTGGTATAGCAACTTTATTTGTTTTTTTAATTCTATTTCTAACCATTTTAAGATCTGTAAAAAAATATATCAATAAAAACATATGTTTTTAATAAATGCTAATATTTAACATAATAATATTATGTTAAATATTTTTTAATTATTATGTTAAATATTATTCTTTTGATATTATAAAATAATAGTATTATTATTACTAGCTTATAACATAAGTAGATTTAAAAAATGAAATGCTAAAAGCTATTGTTTGTTTATATATAGTTTTTTTTTAAATCATAAATACAATTCCATTCGTTTAACTGTATTGCTTATAAACAAAAACATGGGGCATTTCGTCTTCTATGGGGCACTTTGATCCTCCGATCAATGGGCCCCGCATAGTCAAAGATCAATGTACCCCAATAGGTATAGGTAACATATTGATAGCAATATCTACTGTATAAATTGCAGCCAAATAAAAATTATATATTATATTATACACCTAACACTTACAAATTTAAAATAAAATTGTTGTTAACCCATACAGACATCTAAATAAAAATATATTTGAATTATAGTACGATTTAAAAAAATCACTTTTTATGACGAAAAACAATATTTTCTTTATATTTTTTGACGCTGATAACCTTATGAAAAAATATTACGAATAATCAATTAGGGAAGCATAATGGTTAATTAAATTGCAACCTCACTTCTAGTAAGGCAAAAATGAACGAGTAAAAGCCAAAAGATCATACTACCCCGGCGATCAATGCGCCCCCATCTCCCCTATAACAAAAACAAAAACATTTAAGAAAGTTTTAAAATCAAATTAAATGAGTAAAAATACAAAAAAAATTTTTTAGAGAAATGTAAATTAATAATATAATAACAGTAATATAAATAAATATTATATATTATAATATATCAAAATAAGTAATCTAATAATAAATTGTAGTAATATAAATAAAAATAACAGTGAAGTTTTTAAAATATGATAAAAAATAATAGATAAAACAATAACAAAAATTAAAGTTATAAAAATTTTCTCTTTTAATTAACTGATCGTCTGATCTTCTTATTAACTTAACAAGTTATTTCTCTTTTTTCTTTCTTTTTTTCTTTTCTTGTTAAATCATAATCGATGTTCGAACTTTCTTTTGTTTTTTTTATGTGTTAGTTTTGAGTGTTTATCTTTGTGTGTTTCTTTTTTTATAATATGGCTTGCTTTTTTTTACTCTCCCTTTTCTTTTGGTATTTTTGAATTCTTTATTTAAACAATTGAAAATAAACTCAGTGTTTGGTTTTCTTTATTTCCTTTTTTTTTAAAAGGTTAAAAAAACACGACCACCATCTGCGATGACCTTGCAAAGAATAACTCAGACAATAGAGCCTTGGGGTACACCACAACTAATTGTTTTTAACCGGGTACATGCTGAGTCGTACAATACTACTTGTTTCCTGTAGCTTGAAATACTCAAAAAACATAGTTAACTATGAATTAATTAATTAAGTGGTACTTAAGCTAATTAAGTAATAACTAAGTTTATAAGTGGGTTGATTTATGTTACTGTTTCTCTTCAGGCATTTCTTCGTAAGAGACTAGAGAAAAACGCAAAGATTCAATTTTATCCTATGACCAACCAGTTGAAAAAATTGAAAAAAAAGTTTTATAGAAGTAACGGGTGAAGTTATCGGACAAAATAAAAACGTCAATAACTTATTTATAAATAAAAAAACAAACTACTATTATATTTTTTTTAAATAAAGCATTTATCTTTTAATAAAAATATATTATTTTTTATATGAAAAAACACCACCATCTGCAATTGATCTCAATTTTGCTCTGACGCCTTTCATATGCGACTGTAAAAAGTTTAAATCAATTTCTTGTAGTTTTAGTTTAATGCGATCAATCAAAACTTGCTCTGTTGAAGCTTGCCAATCTCCCTCGCAAACCTTCTGTGCCAAATGTCCCCAAAAATTTTCAATTGGTCGTGCTTAAGGTTCATTTGGGGGATTGGATTCTTTATCAACGCAATAGACATATTGGTCCATCCAATTTAGAGAATCTTTAGAATAATGAGAACTTGCTAAATCTGGCCAAAATAAATAGTTAAATTCTCCATGATACTTGTGAATAAATGGAAGAAGTCGTTTTTTTAAACATTCATTAGTATAGATTGATGAACTGATCGCTACAGCCTTGGAAGTGAGAAACAATGGCTCGGACATACCACGGTCAGATATGGCTATCCACATTAATAATTTTTTTTGGAAATTTCTCTTTTCCTATAAAACGAACACTTTCTGGGCATGTCTTTTTGTTGTTTGTGTAGTATCCAGAATTTCCAGGCATGTTGTCCCCTGCAAAACAAAAGTATTTTTCGTCATCGATGACTAGAAGCGATTTTGTGTTATAGAGTTGGTTAACTAGTTTCCTGCTTCTTTTCTTTGCCTTTATTTGTTGTTCTATAGTGTGTTGTGGAGTCTTTTCACGTTTTCTATATTTAATATTCATTTTTTTAATCTGACAACCAATTGTCGATTGATTTACACCGAATTTAATACCTATTTTTCTCTGACTGACCCCTTTTCGATTGTTGACAAGTCTCGTTAATTCGGCTTTCTTTTCTCTAGTCCAGGATGTCGGACAACCAGGGTGCTTTCTATCAGAAAACGATTGAACAGTTTCAAGTCTTTTGAGGTTATCATATATTGTACTTCGAGCAAATCCTTCCTTTTCAAAATGATTTACGATTTTTTTTTTTTATATTAGGTTTATTTACAAAAAGCATTTTTAGTCGCTTTCAAAAAGATTCTCGTTCAGCTGCATTTAACCTCATTTTAAATAATTGTATTTCAAATAATAAAGTTTATATTTTATAGAACGTTTATGCCTACGCATAAAACCACGAAAACTAATTATTATGCTCAAATAATGAAATTAGGATTTGTCCGATAACTTCCGCATCACCCGTTAATAGGTAAAAAATGGAGTTACAAATAATATTTGGCATTAAGCATTAACTTTAGCTACAATTTTATTTGTCTTTTGAATTTCATAGAGGAAATAGAAAAAGCCTTAATTTTACGAAACAGTTGTAACATTTTGCCGTGATGCTTAGAATTTAGCTAAAACAGTTTTTAAATAAAACTAAAATACTTTCGTTACATAAAAATATTTTAAATATGAACAAAGAAATCATTTTTTTCCGAATATATTCTTAAAACGGTTTTAATCAGAATATTTAAAAAATATAAGAGAGTATCAACTATGTACGTACGCAGTAAAACTACTGATTTAGGACCATCTTCCCTCTTTACGCACCTGTATACTTTTAACGCCCTCCCCCTTCCTTTCTCGCTCTGCGTGCATACACATTATTTATAAAAAAATCAACCCCTTTTTTTTCTAACGCACAAATTTTTCAAACACAATAAAAACAAATCAAATTAGAGTTAACTTGACTTATCTACGTTCATAACATAATATTGATTTTTTAAACTTGTAAAGCTTGATGCTTTTTTTTTTTTTTTTTTTTTTAAAAAAAAATAAATATATCAAGTTTTAGGAGAAATAGCCAAACCGCGTAAGTTTGTGCTGTCCGTACTGTTCGGACTTTACATACAAACCTTTCTCTTGTATGCTTTCATACTTTTTTTGGTAACCCCTCCATTTATGGAAAACCTCTTAAATAAATTAAAAAAAAGAAACGATTCTTGATATTAACTTCTGAAACGGTTACTGCTTTCAAGTCATCTTCTGATGGGCAGATTGTAATGGGTGGAGGCAGAAATCGAATGAGATTAACATGGAATTAAGAGTTCCTTGTCAAATAGCAATAACCGGGACAATGAGGATTAAGCTTCGTCTTGTTGTCTAGATTGGTATACTCGGCCACCGTTGGGAACTGGTTTGAACAGCAAATTCAAAATTCTGTTTCTCTAACAGAATATCCACAGTATAAGTTGCAATGCAGATAATTAATTTCTTAAGCCTTTTTATATATATTATTTCTTAATAAAGAGTTGGTATTAAAACTAATTTGAAAACATAGAGAGCCGAGATGACTTCCATAATAATCATGAGAATGGATCAATCCCGCCAACTCTTTACTCAAGGGAGCCACCCTTCTCTCTGCTCGATTGAAAGCACCTCGTCTTGGTGCATTCGTCATAATGAATAAGACATCCAAATCATTTGTAGGAAAATAATGAATTGCTGTAGAAAAAATTAGTATATAAGTTATAAGAAGCATAATTAAACTGATAGATCACAAAAGAAGGTTATACCGATTTTGAAGACTTTAGCTTATCGCGGATTTTCATCCAATCCACCATCAACACTAAAGACAACTACTTGCTTTGCTTACATGGCCAAATGGTCCTTTACAATGGAATTGAACTCTGGCAGAGTCAAAAGCTGTTCAAAGTCCAATAAATGAGCTTACACTGTCAATGATGAATGCTTTCCATATCAAACAGCAACGTAAGTGGGATCTGAATAGGAAACTTTGTCAGGCTTTTCAAGCTCATCTGGTTTGATTTCGATTCCTGCGAAGACAGACGGGGTGAGCTTGTATTTTTTTCGACAATTTCCTAACTGTGATTAGTAAGAGAAACCCAATATTCAATATGCATCACAATAGGAGCTTGCTTATTAACATTTACTATAAAATTTAACTTGTACTATAAAATTTGAGACTGGCTTAAAACTTCAATAAAAACTTAAATAAACATGATAAAAAAAGATTTTTGGTATGTACATACAATGAAATATGCAGAATACAAAAATCAATTAAAATTTTATCACTCCATATCTTCAAATTTGGTCAAGTCTGGTATTAGTACCTTGTACCAGCTTTTGTACAGCGTTTAGGTCAAGCCTACAGGCACAATAACGAACCTGATGCTCAAGGCTGTATATATTATTTGCAGGCTATTCATCTTTGTACAAGGCCCGTTTAAGCATTGCCCAAAAATCCTCTACAGCACACTTTCTGGATTGTCCTTGTTTAAAACAAATGGTACCTTGTGGGTTTTCAACCAATTTGTTAACGAATTACCACAATGAAATATTGTCGAATTGGGCCGAAAGATGTATTTGGTGTCTCTATGATATTTAAAAATAAAAAGTTGCAAGCACTTTTGTAAACTCTATTTTAAAATAGATCTCTTGGTTTATTGCTTGGCCAGAAGGAACAATGTAAATTGATGTGAACCCTCGTGGGGAAATTTTTTCAAATTTTGTGACGTCATATTACTTAACAATGTCTGGTGTCAAATATTGACCATTTGAATAGTATGTATTATTACCAACTATAGGCTATTTTGCAAAGTAAAGTAAGACTCATTGTCAATAATAAATTTGCTCACACTATTTTAAATAAAGTCTACCAAATTTTTAATGACCTCAAAGCCTCTATTCAGGAGTTCTGCCTGATCTTTTATTTTTTTATAACAAATAATAGGCTTTTTAAGGTACTTTAAGATTTTTTCAATGGTGTTTTTGCAACAACCAAGCCTTCTAGCAGCCTTTGAAAGTGACACAACCCAGCTAGTTGGCACAACATCAATCGCCAACGTTGTTTTTACATCATTTTGGTTACAAATGCGGCGTCGCCAACAACAAAAATCCAACATCGGCACAATGTTGAATTTTAAGTCGGCAAAGTGTAATATTTTACGCGGATTCAACATTGAATATTTTAGTTGGTCCAGTATTGTTCTTACGTTGGCTCAACTCATTTAATGTTTATCGGAATTAGATTTTGCAGTTATTTTATAAAATAATATATATTTATAAACTAGGGAAAAGTCAGATATGACGACAACTATAACTTTACTTGTTAATAATAACTTTTATTAATTAAATTTAATAATGATGTTTGTCTTGCTTGTGATTTGATAATTTAATATTTACGGATTGAAGATTTTATTCAAGATATATAACTTCGCACACGTAACATTGGGTTGTATTCATTGTATCAATGTTGATTCATATATAGTGAATCAATGTTGGGTTATAATCATTGTATCAATGTTGATTCATATATAGTGAATCAATGTTGGGTTGTATTCATTGTATCAACGATGATTAATATATAGTGAATCAATGTTGGGTTGTATTCATTGGATCAATGTTGATTCATATATAGTGTGTCAATGTAGGGTTGTATTCATTGGATCAATATTGATTCATATATAGTGAATCAATATTGGGTTGTATTCATTGTATCAATGTTGATTCATATATAGTGAATCAATGTTGGGTTGTATTCATTGTATCAATGTTGATTCATATATAGTGAATCAATGTTGGGTTGTATTCATTGTATCAATGTTGATTCATATATAGTGAATCAATGTTGGGTTGTATTCATTGTATCAATGTTGATTCATATATAGTGAATCAATGTTGGGTTGTATTCATTGGATCAACCTTCATAAGTAGTATAAAAGGGGCATTCTAGTTCATTTTGTTTTTAAGTATATCCTTAACCATATTCTCATATCATATTTCAACCATTATGCTATCCATGTTCTCATAAGTCATTTCAACCATTATACTAACCATAGTTTCTGAGCTAAAATAAAATAATATAAAAATAAAATAATGGTAGTATAACAACCATTACATATGAATATATCACGGTTAAATCATAACTATAAACTCTTATAATTTACTTTATAATTTTTTTATAAAAAAATTAAAATTAACATTATTACAAAAATTATGTTTTGTAATTTTAAATCAATTTTTTAAGTTAAGCTATAATTTTACTTGTGAAATCTGAGCTTAATATAGCTCATTGATTTCACAAGTGAAATCTAAGCTTAATAGAGCTCATTGATTCCACAAGCGAAATCTAAGCGTAAAAGAAAACATGTCTTATTACAGTAAAACTTCTAGATTGTACTTCTTCTGCATCCCCAGATTTTAATGTAACTATTAATCTCCTTCCACTACCAACACTAGGCATGGAATCAGAAAAATTTCTGTAAAATGAGATGGTAGTAGTAGAATTAATTGTATCTTTTGATTGATACAATAGTCCAGATGACTCATTATTAAATGTTTTAATATTAGCACCGTTCCATAAAGAAAGATAAAAGTCTTCTAAACCAGATGAGCAGTATATACATACACTATTACTATCAAATCCTTGAAATACTGTATAATTAGTAACGTTATATGATGTCCAAGGTTGTAAAACAGAGTTAGTATTTACTGGAGAATTGTATGCATCATACATGCGTACTCTAGATTCCCACCAATTTCTAGAATTTCCAATAACATGCATTCTAATATATTTAAGATAAACACCTTGACCAGCAACGTCTGGAGCATCTAATAATATATATTCTTTACTATAAATTGTGTTTGTAAATCTAAATGATTCTGAGTATAATTTAATAGATGACAATGATTGAGGTATTGATGTAGTTCTTGTAATAAAAGGTTGTTACCAATATTTTATTTGTTGACTAGTTTTATTGTATAATTGAATTACTAGACTAGTAGTAAATGGTAAATCTGGTGTAAAGTATGCTCATAATGAATTAGCCGTATCTGCATTACAACTTTGTAAAGAGTTTGCATAATATGAGTGACCAAATGGGTCAAGTGGTGCCAATAAAAAATTACAGGCTAAAGGAATATTATTATCTGTAGAAAGAGAAAAATCTCCTATGCAAAGTGTATGATCTGCGTGTATTCTAAGAAATACGTTACCTGGTACATTATGAGTACTATCAAGCCCTTCAAATGCCAGCCATTGTTTTCTGAGAATACCAGGACAAGAAGGTTAAACAAAAATTGTTGTTGCATCAGGACATGTAGTTTGTGGAACAAGCTTTTGTTTTAATCCAAGGCACGTTAAACTTGAGTTTGGTGTTATTCCTAATTCATTAAGATTAAGTGGTTTTTTATCAACATATTTTTTTGTAGCAGCATCATGTGAGCTAGTAGATTCTGCTACATTTACTAATTTATTTGAATTCATATTAATATTACTAGTTGCATTATTATATCCATCTATCCTCATGAATAAGTTAGTAGCTTAAGATAATGTTAAACCATCTACAACTACAGATGAATAAGTGTCGCGTCCGAATTTATCAACAGGCATTTTATATATAAAGAAAATTTTTTAACTAATTTTTTTTTAAAAAGTTACCATAGATTTTTTTTTTTAAATTCAATAGATAATTAATAATATTCTGAAAATTACATCCTTCTAGTTAGTCCACAGAATGAGGTATTTCCAAATTGAACTCTATCACTATTATAATAAACAGGATTTTTTAAGTAATTAACCACTTCAACTGGTGGTGGTAGTCCATAAGAGTCAAAACTTAGTTTTTTATCTCCGTCTTTGTACCAGCAAATCCAGTGAAATCCCTTCGTACATGAATCTACTGTATTTAATATTTCACATTCTTTTCTTTGCGTATTTTTAGGTAAATTATCTCTTATAAATACACCTTTAAAATGTTTTATTTTTAATTTTTTTACTGCTTTGATCAATTTAAAATTTGTTAGTGGTTCATTTGGTAAAATTATTCCTTCAACATTGATAAGTTTGTGATAATTGTTATTAACTTTTTCCGTTTTTACTTATAAATTGTTTTTTTTTCTTAGAAAAACAATTTGACCTTTGTGGGCATTTGGGCTCTGGGATCTAGGCTCTTTGATAATCTGGGATCTGGGATCTATAAATTATTTTCTTTTAGTTTGTAGTGTCCATATTCTAATGTGTGTATACCATCTTCTAAAATAACTCGTTTTATCATCTTTCGCGCTTAATGCTAGTTTATTGACCTCTTCTGTTTAAATTTTATGTAAATGGGATCTTATGACATTTTCTTAACATGATGCTTTTTATTAAATCATTGTAATCTTCATGTGTTATATACTTTTTTATAACATTTATCTTTACTCCTTTACACTTTTTCTTCTCTTCCCCGTGTACTTTGTAAGAATACAACTTGGATCTAAGTCCTAAAAATTCTTTAATTTGTGCTGCTTTTGCCTCATCTTTAAACATTCCTAATACTTTATTATTAGTTCCAACTTTAAAACCTACCTTATTAATTGCAGGATGATTCTTATCAAATTCACTTGTACCAAATTTGCTTTCAATATCTTTAGAAATATCTGCGTAAAAGTCTTCTTTTTTAATTTCGTATGCTAAAAAATCTGTATCTGTGGATAATAGTTTTGCTTGATCAGAATATTTTTTCTTTATGTAATCATAATAAAATTTGTACATTAGTGTTTTGCTCAAATCTAATATGCACATTCCTAAGTAAATTGCTTTCGCGTATGTTAATTTTGTTCTTTTCATATGTATTGATAATAAGTTTTCATCAAATATTGTTCTACTTTCAAAGTTAGGTTTTGATGCTAATTTAATAGCTTCATTTCTGTTTGTTACTAATCTAATATCAACTCTATTTTCAATATTCTCCATTGTTTTTTTAAATACTTGATTATTCATGAGTTTAAAAAATTCTATTCCAAACTTATTAGTTGCTTTAGCTCTAAGTTTTGTATTTAGTTCAATGTATTCACTTAACCAATTTCTTTCTTGAAACTTTATACCTCTATGAATTTTAGTAATCTTTAACCCTAATCTTTCATACAATTTAAGATTTTCATAATGAATGACATAATTTTTCTTATTATTCAAGCTAGGTACTAATTTTTTAACTTGATCAATCGTTATTCTTTCAGGTGCGAGCGGATAATCATTGTGTTCATCATGTAGATGTTTAGGATAATCTAAATCGACTTTTAGTATACATGGAATTGATTTCCAGTAAGTTAACTCATAGTCATCCATCCATTTAAAACCATTTGTTGGAAGTGGTTTACTCATTGCCCATCCATATAAATTATTAGCATCTAGATATTGAATAAATGTTGATGGTGTGCTTTGATCATACGCATCACCCATATACTTATTATTAGAAGTTCCAAACCTATTTGATATCATACTAATACCTCCTCGTATTCCTTTCTTTATCATCAGTATCATATCGTAATCACTCAGAAATTCTAACTTTTTTTTCTTCTTTAATGCTGCATCCCAAGCTAATTCTGGTGATGTGTAATACCAAGCTGGATCTAAATCATAAATATTAATACAAAGATCTCTAAAATTTTCAAATACATCAGCGAGTAACAACACATCTGAAACATTGTACAAATCATGATAATCTCTAAATGTTTTGCAATTAAACTCTTTCCATACAAATTGTGCATGTGAGTAATCATCATCACTTATATCTTAGGTGTTTAATCTCGAAAAGAATGATTCTTTTGGTGGTAATTGTGTTTTAGAAAATTTATTAATAGAACCAAACCAATCATATGGGTATACACCTTTTCTTAGTAACATATCTAATTTTTTACCTGAATAAAATTACCAATATTTTTACATTTATCTTTTTCTAAATTCTTTGATGAAGCATCTAAACTATCATCTAAACTTAAATCAATAACTTATCTAAGAAACGAAGTTCACGTTTAACTTCAACTTTCTTACCCTCTTTATTAATAAACTCACCAACTTTAATTTCTCTAGAAAAGCTAATATACTTTTCTTCATTGTTTGGTATATAACTCAACTTTCCTCCTGATAATTTCTTTATAAATAAGTGAGAATCGTAGCCAGATAAATTGTGAAATAGTACTGGAAAAATTTTGGAATTTTATAATTTAAATTACAATTTTGATGTGCAGCACCTCTATATTTTCCAGTAATATGAGAATGGTCGCGTACTTTATCTTCATTTAGTTTTTCTCCACAAATGTGACATGATATTGCTGCATTAAATTCATTGTTATTTTCATCAGTAAATAACATCCTTTTTTGGAAATTTAATCTTGTAATAAATTTTTATTATATCTTCTTGTAAGCTGTCAACAAATTTGTTGCAACATCATCTGTTTCATTAGTTGAAGTAAATGTAACTGGACTGCTTTGATAAATACTTTCGTCAAAACATTTAATATAATAACAGAATGAACTTAGAATATGTTTTGATATTGTTTAGTATAAGATTCATTCGGATTTGGTTCACAAGTGTCAATTAGTTTGATAAAACTTTCAAAGTCGGCATATACCAAAGGAACTCTCATTGATTTATTGTGATTAGTTAATTGCATTGTTGATTTTGGTGGTGGAAGTTCGATACGTACTGAATCATGTGTTTCACAATAAGGTATATGTTTAGATAAAGATTCTTTAGAATTAAACCCTAATAAACAATTTCTACAACAGCGTTTTTTGCGATGTTTATTAGATGTTTGTGATGAAAGTAATCTGCTTAAATTTTTTATTAAACAGTAATGATTAGTTTCACCATATGAGATTAATAGTAAATCTATTAAATGTTTGCGATTATTATTCTTTGATACATGCAAAATATTAACTTCTGAGTTTTCATAACCATGTACATTGATACTGATATCTGTACTATTTTTCTCAAATTGTGTAATTTGATTTAATGATACTGGAAATTCTATTTTATCCCAGTTTATTTTTTCAGCTTGATTTTTTAGATCTTTATCTACTATTTCAGAATTTTTATCTTTTGGGTTTCATGCTCTTGCAACACACCACTTAAAACATTAATTATCTTCATTTTTCATATTAATTATTGCTTTTTTAGTTGCTAAATTTTTATCAAGTGGAAAGTATGATCTAGCTTTAATAGGATTATACTCAATAATATTTATATCCATATTTTCTGCTTTGATATTTCATAAAACTCATCTAAATCTGTTGTTTCTAATACAACTTGATTAAATCTCGTTTAAATGGAGCCGTTGTGATTATAGTTTCTCCTGTTTTAATATCAGTACGCTCCATTCCACAATGGAGAACTATACAAACTTTTAAATTTTTATTTTATTTTAGCACTTTAATAGCGCATTTTTTTAGCGTTTATGAAGCAGCGTTTATGAAGGATAAAGCATCGTAATCTTCTATCCCTTTAGCTGTAAATTGTTTTGTCACATTTTTAACAGATGATTTCTTTAATTTATATTCTATTTGTTTTCTAATTCTATTGTACAACTCTACAACTTTAAGATTTTAATGCTTCAATCTTTTCATTAGCTGTTTTTTTAATTATATCAGGACATAATCCAATCTGCAATAGAATTATTATTTGACATAAGACATAATCCAATCTGCAATAGAATTATTATTTGATTCTTTTCGAGAAATTGCTGTATTAGTTGCAATAAAAGATGTATGAGTTAAATTGTTGAAGATGATATATCCAGAATATGTTCGTCTAATATATTTCTCTGTTCGACTGATGTAGATTGTAACGCTCTTATGAGATCACTTTTTCTCATTCTATAATAATATTTAATTTTTCTCATTCTATAATAATATTTAATTTTTCTCATTCTATAATAATATTTAATTTTTCTCATTCTATAATAATATTTAATTTTTCTTATTCTATAATAATATTTAATTTTTCTCATTCTATAATAATATTTAATTTTTCTCATTCTATAATAATATTTAATTTTTCTCATTCTATAATAATATTCAATTTTTCTCATTCTATAATAATATTTAATTTTTCTCATTCTATAATAATATTTAATTTTTCTTTTGCAATTTTTTTGTAATTCTCTTATATTTTTTTTTTTTTTTTTTTATATAACAAGATATTTTTTTTTAATTTTTATTTTCTTTAAATAAATTTTCAAAATAAAAAAAATCTTGTATTTTTTTTAATTAAAGCTATTTACAAAGCAAATGTAAATATTTTTTTAACATCTTTATTTTTTAATTTTTCAGAATTTAATATTTCAATCTTAAATCCATTATCAACTTTTCCATCAAGTAATTCAAGATATCTCCATCCATGCTTAGTTTCACGCATAGCACTATATAATAATTTACATATTTTAATTTCTCCAGTTTCCATGTTTGTTAATTTAACAGTGACTGGTTTTTTCTTAATTGTTCTTAATCTTTCATATTTTGGATCTATTTCTTTTTTTCTTGTTTTTCACAGAATAAACATTTTTTTAAACAGAATAAAAATTTCTCCCGTCTGATTGACGGATGTCAATCGGACGGGATTGCAGATGTAACATTTTATCAGATATTGCAGTTGTAACATTTTATCAGATATTGTAACTGCAAATACTTCAGCACCTATTGGAACAGTTGTATTAAATGTTACTGTAACTTTTATTTGTACCGAACCTGATAATTATTTTTCTGATTGTTTACTAATATCAAAAACAAAAATTGGGTATAAATCTTTATAGTCAGAAGGAGTTATATTGCTGTGTGTGATTAATTCATCCATTCCATAAAATTTTTCATTAAAAACAGCTGCATCTCTATAAGCTCTTGAAAATTGCTGATTTGGGAATGATAAATTATAATCAACAGCAGGAGATCCTTCAGAATTAAGAGAAATGTAGATATTCGACAAGTTACAATGACCGAATATTGAAGGATTAGCATTTTGGTCTCCACTTTTATTTGTTTGAAATGCAACAATAACGTATCTTGGTCTTTCAGTACCTACCCTTGTGCACACGTCCCAAGAAAATCTAATGGATTGTTGAACAGATATAGAATCACACTGACGCTAACGATAACATACTGGAAGTTTCTTTTTTTGATGCGATTTGATTAAAAAGGTTTCAATTTTTCTGCATTTGCTGGTAACACATGTGGTATAAACAATGATATTTTATTGAGATTAACTTTTGCATCAGCTACAGTAGAAAGCCTAAAAATTGCGTCATTATCAGTTTTTCTTACAAGAGTTAATGTATGTTTAAATCCAAAAATAACATTTTCGTAATTATCACAAAATCCAAAAATGTACCTTAAATGTATGCAAAATGAAAATGTTTCTTATGTAGTTGGTTTCTGAATTATATATGCTTGTCTTAATGCAAACACTAAGTTATCGGCAAGTACTGCTGTTGTTTCAGTATCTTTATACCACAATTGATTTAATCCTTGAGCTAAGTTGTCCTTCAAATAAGAGATAAGCTTCAGATCGAAGTGTGTATATATCTTGTGTCACAACGTCGATTCTTATTTCTCCAGGAATATTTAGATTTGTACGAGCAGCTGGCTCATATTCATGGAATTCAAGTCTTTCAGTTCCATTACCCACAGTTGGCATGTCTGTAAAATTTAATGTTTCAGAAGTTGTCATTTTGTTTTTTTATATGCAATATAAAAAAAAATTTTTTGATTGACAATTCTTAAAAAACTAATTGTTTAAAATTTTCGCAAGTCTAGCTCATTGAGATAATTTGCGCAGCTCATTGAGGTCCTACTCAAGTCTGGACGTAGCTCATTGATTTAACAAGTTAAATCTACGCAAGTCGAAGACCGCGTCCTTTTTTAACTAGATCTTCTATTCTTATAGCATTTTCAATTGATACTTTTTTTACTGATCTTATTGCAGATCCCATCATCATTTTATTTATATTTGTTATATCATCTGCATTATTTTTTTTAGATCTTTCAGATCCGTTATTAATCAAATCTGTAGATCTAACAAAATTTGAATTATTTCAACAATTTTTTTATTAGTAGCAGGTTGTGAAACTATTTTTGAAGATGCTTTATCAATTATTTGTTTTCCTTTTTCAACTGCAGCATTTCTAGCAGACTCTACCGCTGATGTTGAAAGTTCTTTTCCTGCTGATTTAGCAGCAGTTATTGCAGTTTTTCCTAAATCAGTAGTAGCCAACTTCTTCAACATAGCTGATGATACTCTTGTTACATTTGATGTTTTTATTCGTTTAAATAAATCTCTTATACTTTTGAATATACCACTTCCTCCAATAACATGTTTCTTTATATATCTCTTATTATGAATAATTAGCATTTTTTATGTACTATATAATTTTTTTATATGCACTGATATATAATTATAAATTATTTTGTATTGCATTATACTGTGAATCATCTATTATAGCTTGTCGAAATAATTCATCACAAATTGTAACAGCTTCATTTCTTGTTCCAGTGTTACCTGCTTTCCATGCAGCTATACGTAATTCAAGCATTTCAATTAATGCATCAGGGTCGCTAGGAAGAATTATAGTTAGTATTTTTGTTCATCCTCCCATTCCATTTCCTTTTGATTCTAGCTTTCTAGATATTTTTGTATCTCTCCAAATGAGTGCTATTATTTCTCTGTATTTTCCGTTACGAGATGACTTTGGTTTGTACGGGTTTTCAGAAGTAATTGCACCTGATTGTATTAATATATCTTGATATTTTTTAATGTCATTTTCACTACATATTTCCTTATTAGGATAAACTTTGTTATCAACTCCAAAGTCCAGGAGTACCATAATGTGTTTCATCATCAATAAATATATCATCATTATTAATATGTATTGGTTTTTTTCCAATATATAATATATCATCTTTAGAATGTATTCCAAATGTAGTACCTGTAGATTTTTTACTATTAATATACATTCTTAGATAATCTGTTGCAATTTTTCCTAGCCTCATACCTTTATTTTCTTCATGAGATGGTAATAGTTCTTTAGTTTCAGTTATCATTATCTCTTAATTTGCTTCAGGATAAGAATTTGAAAAAGTGAGTGCAAATATATTAGCTTGATCTTGCAATTTATTTATGTTTTCTTTTATTCTATCTTGACTATCAATTAATGGCTTGTACAATTTTTCTAAGTCTAACTGTAAATTATTTTAACCCATCTTTTCATATAAACCATTGTTCTATATTCTTTATTTAAGATCTAAGAATTCTTTAACAATTTGATCTCTTTTTTCAGGATCTTCAATTTTTAGAAATGACATTTTGCTTTTTTTATAAGAAATATAAAAAAAACGCAACATAACTATGTATTGTGTTTTGATGTTTTATTTTAATAAACTATTTTGTGTTTTTAGGTTCACATTTTTACTAAATCTACTTTAGAGTACATTAATTGCCTCATCTATTCCTTGTTTAATTAATGCTTCTTTAGTTTGTTCATTAATTAATTCTTTTGTTTTTGTTCTAATTTGTTCAAGCATGACTTTAAATTTTCCAAGTTCACAAACTATTAATTCAAATTCATTTATATGTCCATCTACTGAAGCTTTAAAAATATGATCACTTATTGTATTTAGTTTTGAATCAGCAAGTGCTTTAATCTTTTTATGCTTTTCTACTTTTAAATTTAATTTTTTATTAACTTGCCCACCTATTATCGATAAAACACCTGCTCCTAATGCTACACCCTCACATGCAATAACTACTGGTGCTGCAATTATTGTTGCTAAAAAGCCAATTCCAATAGTTCCAAGTGTCATAGTGCTTGCTAGTAATGCATTATCAATTGCTAAAATTATTTTTACAGCTCTATGATACTTTTTACTTAACATATTTCTCTAACATATTAATTTTATATAGACGATATATATGAGCTTGGTTTTCAGCAAGTGACTGATTTTTATCAGGTGCACTAGATGTAATATTTGAATATATGTTATTATTATCTTTATTACAATTGATTTTGCATTCCATTTTAATAAGTAAAAATAATTTTTTTTTAAATACTTTAAAAAAAATATTTAAAATAACTTAACAAAACCTAAGCTATCTCCTTTTTTAATCAATACATCAGAATCAGAATTATTAACAACATTTATTATAATATCATCAACAGCCTCTGATATTACAGAATTTTGCAAACTTAACATTTTTAATTTAAGTTCTTCTTTTAATGAAACTAACGCAACACCTTTATCAACTACTACACCAAACTTTAAAAGAATATATTGATGTGATTCAGATTTTATTGCAATATTGTGTTGTGCAAATACTTCACATTTTTTATCATCTATTAATACTGAAGGGTGCTCTAAATCTTTGTGTAACTTAGAATGAAGAAGTATTTTTAGAGGTTCATCTGGTATATATTTGTTTATAAATTTATGTAATGGAGGATTATTTCTTCGCATTTCTTTTTATATACAATATAAAAATTTTTTTTGAGAAATCACAGAATCATATTCAAAAATGAAATATTAGCAAATGGTGAATTTGGTTCTAATAATAAACCTGATCCTGTTGATGTATATCCATTTCCATTACGTAAGTACAATCCATCATCTACAGAACCTCTTTTACTCCATGATTTCAAATATAAACCACATCCTGCAGCTGTTATTTTAACTCCTTTTCCATTCTTTTTTAATTACACAATACTCCTTCCAGCAATTTTATCAACTATAGCTGATCGAGCTGCTGAACCTACTCCTGTTAATAAACCTGTTGCAACTGCTGGAGCAATGCTTGATAATAAAAATTTTCCAGTCGTACCAAGTAAAGGAAAAAGTGCACCAATAAATCCGCTCTCTATTTGAGAATTGTGTGCTAGTTGTGTTTTACTTATAATAACTATTAGGCCTTTACCTTTTTCATTTTTTCCTTTTTTTGCTCTTTAAATTCAATTCAATTAATAATCTGTTACAGCTAATACATGTTCGCCATTAAGATCTGAATGTGATAACTTAAGACTAGCTCCATAACCATCTTCAATTGCATTTTTAAGTTTTTCAATTTGCCCTTGCGAAAAATTTATTTTAATATTAGTATATTTACTCATTTTTATATGCAATATAAAAAATAATTTTAAAAAAGTTACAAAAAAATTATTTTACAATTTATATCTTTACTTCTTTTATATGAAATGTAATAGTTACTTCTTTTCCTCGTAAATTCAAAAGATTTTTATTTTGATCTGGCAATTTATTTTCCATTTTTGATATTGTTTTTAGTGTTACTGGTAAATAAACTAAGTTATAAGGCTCTAGAGCAATTTTATAACCAGGACCAACAGTTGGAAAAAATGAATATATAACGTTATAAGTTCCTCCATTCTATAGGATGATCCTATTATATCACTTGTTACTCGTATACTATTAACATTTAATATGTTTACTACATTAGTTGATATATTGTAGCCTGCTGAATATATTCCTCTGTCAAAACCAAAATTAGTTCTAATTGAATTTGAAGTTGTAAAATCAACTTTGAAACTAGTCGCAATAGTTAAAGCTGATCTTAATGTATTATTATTTCCTTTAATTGTAATATTTGCAACTCCTGAACTTGCTCACCGTTTCCTGTCATAATCAATTGAATATATTTATCTATATCATTAATTTCATAACATGCATCTAGAATGTTTATATTTTTCCAAGTTGATCCATTATTTGCGCTAAATCTAAAATTGTTGTTTGAAGAATTACTATTAGGAAAACTGTAATATGTCTCTAAACTAACTAGAGCCATTTCATATTCTTTGTCTTCTCAAAGTCGAATAATTGGAGCAAACGTAGTTTTAGTAATATTGCTATTTCCGCTCACTGATAAATAATATGCCATTTTTGTTTTTTTATATAGAAGATAATATTTTGCTTTTTTATAACTTTTAAAATTCACAAGTTGGCATATAAAAACAATTTAATCCACTTCTATATTTTCCATAATTTCTTTTAGAAGATCTTTAATAACAAATCCATGAGGCTCTGACCAAGCTTTCTTACAAAAACTTTTAAACTCATCTTTTGACATATCCCTTGAAACATGATCATTATAAGTGTGATTTAAATTCTTCGAATCTTGTGGAAATAAACAAATAAAACATGTATTTTTTTTCATAGTTTGCCTAGGTAACATAAAATAATTTTGTGCAAGATAGAAATAATCTACATTACTACATATTCCTCTTATATAATATTTTTCACACTTATTTTGCTTTGTTAATTGTAAACTATCAAATATCATCAAATTATTCTTTTGAATATCGAGAACTTCAGGATCTGGTACATCTTCTGCTGTTTCAAAAAACTTGCACTCCATATCTGTTTTCTCATTTAAATTTTTTGAATTGTCTTCAATTATAAGCTCAGAGTTTGCATTTAATTTTTCTATTTTGTCTTGTAACTTAAATAGTTCAAGATAAACTTCTTTTGGTAATTTTTTTTCAAAAGATTGTTTTAATATTTTGTATTCTGGTTAAAAAAGAAATTTTCCAAAAACTTGTAAATTATTATAGTCTAACCAACTAGGTCTCAAAAGTAAATTCAATAATAAAGGAGTTTTTCCACAACCAGACTTTCCAACAATAATTCCTCTTATACTCTTAGGAATCAACTTATTATTATTTCTCTTATTGTTATTCGCATTCAATTACAAATCTTTTATATCCATTTTTATATATTTAAGATTTTCTTTTTTTCTATATATATAAAAATGTACTGTTTTAAATGTAGAAACAAAACAGATACACTAAACTTACAAAATTTTGTGAGTAAAAACATTAGAAATATGCAACGTGGAACTTGTTCTATTTGTGGAACAACAAAAACTAAATTTGTATCAGCAAAAACAGGAGGTGATTTAGTAGGATCAATTAATTCAGCAACAAGTAAAATAAAACTACCATGGTCGAAGTTTCCAGGTGAAATGCACTTTCCTGGTAAGATGAAGGATTAACTTTTACTGACGCATATAAAGAATGGAGTAAACCTGTAGATAGAGTTGATAATTAAGCTTACCATCACGATCTTGCTTATAAGTACTTTGATGATACAGCAAAAAGAAATTTAACTGATAAAATCATGATCGAAGAAATGGATGCTATAAAAAATCCGACAATACGTGAAAGAATTTAACGAGGTATTATAAAATCTATTATATCGTCTAAAGCAAAGTTTTGATTAGGTTCTTTGAACCCATATAAATTAGGTGTTGAAAAAAACTACCAACAGTCAGTAAAAAAAACAAGGATAAAGAATTGAAATAGACTGACAAACTTGCAAACAAACTTCATAGACCAGTTGTAAATAATTTCAAAAAAAGAAAATTTATTGTAAATGGAATTGATGAAATATGGGCTGCTGATTTAGTTGACATGCAATCTTTTTCCAAATCCAATGACGGTATAAAATACTTATTAATGGTGGTAGATGTTTTATCAAAGTACAGATGGATTGTTCCATTGAAGAGTAAAACTGGAGTTAATGTTGCTAATGCTTTGAACAAAATCTTTAAAGAAAGAGGGTGCCAAAAAAAGTGGATGGGTAAAGGCTTAGAATTTTATAATAAGCATGTTAAAGCGCTGGTTGTTGAGTTATATTCAACTGAAAATAAGAAAAATTGTGTAGTTGAACGTTGGAATAGAACAATGAAAGAGAAAATGCTTAAGTACTTTTCGATATATCGATGTTTTAGTCGATATATTTTCTAGTCACCAGTTGCAACTCTTTTTATCGCTAGCTGCAACGTCACCAGTTGCAGCTAGCGATAAAAAAAAATGAAAATATTGTTTGGCTAAATCTAAATGGAAATGCACAATCAGAGTCTGTAAAACCAAAGTTTTCAATTGGTGATAGAGTTAGGATAGTTAAAAAGAAAGGAACGTTTGAAAAATGATACACACCGAGATGGACTGAAGAGGAGTTTACAGTGTCACAGGTTCAGTTCACAGATCCACCAACGTATAAAATAACTGACAATTATGGTGAAGAAATACAAGGTACTTTTTATGAACAAGAACTGAAAAAAACTGACCAAAACATATTTAGGATTGAAAAAGTTATTCGTAAATTCAAAAACAAATCATTAGTAAAGTGGTATGGGTATCCCGAAAATGTAAGACGCCATCAACAAGTGAGCTCCAGAATGAGTGAACTTACTTCTCTCCGTCGTCTCAAAATGAGTTCATTAGACAGCTGCTGGAAGACCTTAAACGGATTAGGGGCTCTTGGTTGAAAATATTTCATTGGGCGGTTGCTGTAGCTGGAAAGCTAGAATTTGATCTTGCTATTTAAAAAAAAGCGTAAACTAAAGCGCTTTCGCAATGAGGTTTTTTCACGATTCACAAATCACAACTCAAGAACAGTCTATTTCTTCGACGGCCAAATAAAAGAATTTAAAGTGAACATTTTTAATGTTGGTTTAGATAATCTGATCCAGGAGATTGATTCAAGATTTGAGGCGAGCAGGATAGTTGGCAATATGTTTTCATTCGTCTTGTTGAATAACGATGATTTTTCCGTTTAAAAGAAAGCTTGAGAACTTGCACGGTTTTATCCTAGAGATGTAAACTAAGAGAATCTCATTGAAGAAGTTCGCCGTTTTAATGATGCCTGCAAAATAATTTTTAAGCAAGCAGATTCAATGCAGCTACTTAATCAAATCTTTGAGAAGAAGTTTGAACGCCTTTTTTCATACATTTGCTTCATGCTCCGGATTTTCAACACTTTTCCTGAGTCAGTTTCTTTTAAGTAAACGATCATTTAGTAAACTAAAAATTGCAAAAAACTCTCTCCGTTTAACCATGGGCCAGGATTGTATTAATGATATTTGATAATTTTAATTGAAAAATATATGGCTAAAAAGGGGAGTTACGACGGTGTCATCGATTTTTGGGCAGCTAGAAAAGCTCAAAAAATTTTTAAGCACTTTCTTAGCCTTTCTTGAAAATTTTGTTGATTGATTTTTTAAAATTAGTTTTAAAACTAATGGATTGGTTTATATATCAGTTTTGATTAATAAACCGTTTCACAATCCAGAGAATTAATAATAAAGCAGAAATATAATGCGCTATATCAGAAAAAGATAATTGCTGTGTTTACAAAACTTTTAAATTTTGTAATTTGTAATTAAAAATTGATTTGAAATAAGGCCACCGTTTTCCATTTTCGATCCGGGTGCCTCATCGAAGGCTCTGTAACACACGAAAAGATTTTGAAAAAAGCTAAAAATTCTAAAAACATCAAATGACCGGAAGAAATTTGTTTGCGTATGTGTCATAATTAAGATACTTATGTTATTGATGTACTAAGTTAATTAGTCCTCAAAAGCTGCGGTTGCTCTGAAAAAAAATTATGGTCTAAAACTTAATAAAAAAAAAATTTAATTAGAAAGAAAGGTACTGCTGTAAAAGCTAAAAAATAAAAATAAAAAGCATATAGCTAGAAAAAACTTTAACGTTTATTTTAACAGTTACAAATCTTTTTTTCTGTACTTTTTTTTCTTGCTATAAATATATATAGCCAGATTAAATGAATTTAAAACATATTGTGTTAATGTGCGGGTTTGAACCCTCGCAAAACGGCATTGATGACATCGCATTAAACCACTCCAGTGGACATGGTACGTTTTTTAAACGTTTTTTGAAAGTTTTTATTAGGTTTAATCCTTATTAAAACGTCTATAGAACTTTTTAAAAACGTGTCGTGCCCACTGGGACTGATTTATTGAATTTATTAACGCAATTGAAAAAAAAAAATTTTACA
Source organism: Hydra vulgaris (assembly GCF_038396675.1). NCBI lineage: Eukaryota > Metazoa > Cnidaria > Hydrozoa > Anthoathecata > Hydridae > Hydra > Hydra vulgaris. Next base: position 10,324,913 of record NC_088924.1, on the reverse strand, counting down.
AGCTTTTATACCGAATTCAATTAATCAACACTTTTCAAGCGAGTTCTCTTAATAAGCGAAGTTTAATTGCATAGGAATAAAGTTGTGCTTTGCTACAAACAATATATATATATATATATATATATATATATATATATATATATATATATATATATATATATATATATATATATATATATATATACATCAATCAATAGTTTTACATGTCTTAAAAACGAAACGAACTATACTACCACAGCAAACAGTTCAGGAGTCTGGAGTCATAGCATGCCATGACATGAGCAATCAGCTGACAGGTGACAGCACACAGGCAGAATTTCGTTGACAAGTGCCATTTTGCAGCGGACAAAACAAGTGCAACTTTTTTGGTTTGTTTCATTTTCAAGTCTGGTCCGTGTCAACATCACGGAAGTTTTTTAATAATTAAAGAAAGTATCCAGAAGTTTCCAGAAGTTTCCAGAAGCATGCAGAAGCTTCCAGAAGTTTCCAGAAGAAGCATCTGGAAGCATCTAGTAGCATCAAGAAATATCCAGAAACATTCAGAAGCATCAAGACGCATCCAGACGCTTCCAGAAGCATCGAAAAGAAGCATCAAGAATCTTCCAGAACAGGTTCACACAGGTTCATTTTACTATATAAGAGACATGTAAATCGACATGTAATTCAGTCAGTATATGGAAGTCAATCAGTCAGTATTATCAAGATATTATCAAGTATATCGAAGTTTTATCAAGTTTATCGAAGTGAGTTATATCAAAGTGTTTTATCGAAGAACATCAATACAAGAAGTGAAATACAACAAGTGTTTCATTACATCAATACATTCCACATCCAACCAAGACGTTGTGTTCCACAGAGCATTATTGTATCATCACAAGGTAAATGTAACCACGGTAAGCCTTGAGAAGCGTGATTATTTATTTTTATTATTTTTATGACTTCAAGTGCAAAAATGGCTCCCGACATTCTTGGATTGGAACTAAGAAAGAAAATTATTGGCGATTACGTAAGTAGAATGACACAAAAAAGTATTTGTGATAAATATAGCGTGAAAAAATGGACCGTATCAAGACAATGTTCCAAATATCGTTCTACGGGGAAGTTGGCAGCAGATAACGTGGAAAAAAGTTGGCAGCAGATAAAGGTGGAAAACCGCGTTCCACCACTTCTAGAGAGAATTCTATGATCGTCAGATCCGTCAAGCTGCCTGTATCGGTCCGAACAATCAGACGACGTGCTGTTGAAGCCGGATTGTTTTCTCGACGCCCTGCAAAGAAACCGCTTATTTCACTAAAAAACCAGAAGAAAAGATTCCTGTTTGCTACATCTCATATTGACTGGAATGTACAGAAATGGCGAACTGTCCTGTTCAGTGATGAATCGAAGTTGAACATCATTGGGAGCGATGGCATTTGCCGTGTACGTCGACCGGCTGGAAAACGCCTCAATTTACGTTACTGCCGCAAGACCGTGAAGCATGGTGGAGGCAAAGTAATGGTCTGGGGGTGTTTTTCTGCTGACGGTCTAGGTCCAATACATTGAAACGATGGAATAACGACCGTTTCATGTATAAAAATATCCTGAAAGATGTTATGTTACCTCATGCTGAATGGAATATGCCAATAAGATGGGTTTTTCAGCAAGACAACGATCCGAAACACACTGCAAAAGTAGTCAAGCAGTGGTTTCAAGACAACCACCTATCGATGATGGATTGGCCGCCTTAATCTCCGGATCTCAACCCTATTGAGAACCTGTGGGAGATCGTCAACCTCGTTTTGTCCGATACTGTACATCAATCAATAGTTATATATATATATATATATACATATACATATATATATATATATACATATACATATATATATATATATATATATATATATATATATATATATATATATATATATATATATATATATATATATATATATATACATATAACTATTGATTGATCATAGTTGCCGCCTAACTTGATTGGTTGCTGGAAATTTTAAATGAGATTTGCTGTATAATCTTAATTATTGATACTATCGTGTCATTCTTGCTCCAAGTAGCATTATTATTATTTTTGTGAAATTGATTGAAACTACATTTGAAAATAACTGCTAAGGTGAGACCTTCATGAATTTGTTAAAACTATTTAACTGGCGTTCGCGGTATATATTTTAAATTTTCCAAGTAGAATATTATAGGGTGATTTCGCCACAGAATGATAGAATAGTCCCACAGTTAAAAAAAATATAATGTACAATATTTTTGCTCTTTAAAAAATATTTTATACTAATGTATTAAATATTATTTAAAAATCTCAACTCAACGCATTTAAAAAGAGATCAACTCAACGTATTTTTTGTAACTTGTTTTTATATATATTCTTATTAAGAAAACAGCGTTTTTAATACTAAATCTGACATAGTTGGCAATTATCAGTAACTAAAATTAAGATAATAATTACCAACTTTCTACCATATATTAATTACTGTAAAAATACTAGACGTCATCGCGTGGTTTAACAAATATTTATGACACACTCTCACAATTTGTAGAGAATATCTACAAATTCTCATCAAAAGCCTCAGTCTTTGATTTCGCCATTCGTGAAGGTCTTTTGCTTTAGAGTTTTTGTTTGCTTTGCTGATATGTTTTCGCTAGGTTTAGAATCATTTAGGAATTCCTTAATCTCAGTAGGATCTTCGCAAATTTCCAACGGATAAAGCATCTGAATCGGTCTTTTCACTACTTGATTATTTCCCGTTGTTAATTTAGCACCGCGGATTATATTATCTTCTCCGCGTACAAGTTTGGTTACCATACCAATTTTCCACTCACCTCTATTCTTTTCTTCTCCTTTAAGTAAGAAAATCTCTCCCACTTCTATGTTTTTTTGGTTATAGCCTTTGCACTGGTGATTTTCTCGTAATGATCTTAAGTACTCGTTTGTCCACCTTTTCCACGCTAAGTTCTTGCATTTCGTGATATACCGCATTGCTCGTGTAGTCGTTTTGTGGTTAAAATCTTCATCATCGCCATCTTCTGTATTTTTGGAAGGGATCGTAATACCTTTCCCATGTAAAATCATGTTTGGTGTTAATATCGGAAGTTGAATATCGTTCTCGATATATCCTAATGGTCAGTTATTCAACGTATTTTCAATATCAATCAAAATTTCTTTAAGTCGTTCGAAAGTCAGACGAATCCTTCCAGCTGCTTTGTGTAATGATCTTTTTACTAACCCCACCATTCTTTCAAAGAAACCTCCCCACATTGGGCTTCTTGCTAAATTAAACTTCCATTTTATGTTCATTTTAACTAAGTATTCGTTTATCAGCGGGTCTCTCTGCAATCGTCGGAGCCACCTTGCAGTACTTACAAATGTTTTAGCATTGTCGCTTATTATGAGTTGCAATCATTTCTTTTATACATCTTCAAAAATCTTCATTTTCCATTGTTTTTAGTAGATCCAAATGGATTGAAAATGCACAAGTATAAAGTACAATGTACGATTTTTTGTAACATTCTATGCTTACTTTATATTCGATTGGGCCAGCGAAATCCAAACCAATAGTTTCTTTCTTTCAGTAGGGGTATTTAATCTTAGTTCAATACTTTGGCAAATCAGCGGTTAATGGAGCTAGTAATGGTTTGCACCTGAATCTTTTATACCAATTGCAATTGTATATTATTGTTTTTACTTGGCTACGTAAGGTATCTGTCCAATAATGCTCACCAAACTTGGACATTGTTAGACCAACCATCCTATGGTGAGTCAGTGCATGTGCTCTTTAAATAATCAAGTTTTTAAAGGAATGTTTGCAAGGTAAAAATATTGGGTGCTCACCTTGTATACGACCCATGCAAACTTCTTTCTGAAGTTTCTTTATAATGTTCGGATTTTTCAAATTCGTATTGAGCAATTTTGATCAGCTTTTGCATTGCGTTGTTCCTTTCAGTAGGTGATAGCACACCTCGACAATTTCTTTTACTGTTGAGATTGATAATGATTTTTCAGAACCATAATTTGAACCATATTTGTGAAATTTTTCCATTTTTAATTTCTCAACTTCCAATATCAGCTTGGTTCTGATTGGTTGGGCAGTGGCGCCATATAATCCAACTTTGTTTATTGATTTCTTTGACACGATTTGATACAAACTGCTTCCATTTACGATTAATTAAGGATCCAATGCAGTGCTACTGAACTATCAAGCCAGCCGTACATTTCCATAACTGGGTGTCCTTCAAGTGCCAATTTAACGTTTGCAAGAGCATTAGCTACCATGTGTCCCGAAATCAATTTAAGTCTGGGAATAGAAAAACCTCGCTTTGATATGCGTGATTTGGCTGTAAACAATCCTTGAGTTACTTTATTTCCTTGATGTACAACTACATATATTGCACTGCAGCAGCCATCTTTGCTTGCATCACCAAATCTATGGATTTCAATTTTTTTTATTATATGATTCAAAACAGTTGTACTTCTTGGTATTGATGTAAGATCTTGTAAAGTATTTTTCCAAAGCATCCCTTCCTTTGTTAATTCAGGTGAAAGTTTTTCGTCCCAAGCAAACTTTAAATCACAAAGTTTTCTATATATAAGTTTTGCTATTAGTGTTATTGGGGAAATCACACCAAGTGGATCAAAAACATTAGCCAAACTTTCTAAAATATCTCTTTTGGTTGTGGTGTTTGTTTGGCGAGTTGGTCTACAATCCATTAATAAAGTGTTCTCATTTTTGTCCAACAACAAACCAAAAATTTTTGAATAACGTTTATTTTGTTCATTGATGGTAACTTCATGATAGTTCTCATTTGAATCATTGGTTTCCAATACAGGAAAGTTCGAGTGCCTTTTGTGAAGCTGGAATCCTCCCCTTTCGAACAAATGAATTGTTGTTTGTTTCAATTTTTTGACACATTTCAGGTCAACTCCCTCAGTGATTATATCATCAACATATATGCCCCTGTTGATTATCTGAATTTCATTCTTTTTATGGGGATAATATTTTTTCTATGTCAATAAATGTTGCTTGATTACTCCTCCAAGAATAAAGGGACTAGATGCCGTACTCTTTAGCTGACGCGTCAAAAACAATCCTTAGCTTGGTTGTTTCGGAGTCCTCTTTTATCACTGCTCGATGATGCATGTAGAATATTCGCTTGCCAGTTGGTTTGTTTTTGCATACTCAATTATACCATCCTTGAGTTGTTCTTGAATAATAGCGTTATATTTTATGAGATCATTTGGTTTCTTTTCCAGTTTCCTTAGTAAACTATGCAACCTTGAAATGCTCCCATCTGAATAAGATACCAGTTTTGAACATTCCTCTTTCCATGGTTATCTAGTGTGATAAAAAACTACTTGAGTCTTTTTGTAGCTGTTCTTTAAATTCTTCATATATTTCATTTTGATTCCCTTCGCTTTGATCTTCTAGGCCAAGAACATCCAAGCTATATAGTTCTTTGTAACAGTCGTTGGTTGACTTTGTAAAATATAAACAGTCCGAGGTGCTTTGTCCTGGTCCCATTACCTTCCATCCAAATATGGTTTCTTCTGCAATAGCTTCTCCATTTCCAGTCCTGAAACCTTTCAACTTTATTCTTGCAGTATCACCAGCATCAATCATAAGATGAGTTTTATGACCATCGTAGTCATCTTTATTATGAAAATGCAATCTCTCAAAGTGTTTGAATTTCCTTTTTAGGACGGATGTCCTCGGACTTTGTAGTACTGTAAGTACTTTCCTTTCTAACTTGTAGAGTTTAATTATCAAGGCTGTTGGGTCCGTTTATTGAATATAGATTTGTGTAGATCAACGGAAGGTTTTGATGCACTGATCCAGTCATTGTTTCGATGTTTTTCAATTACCAATTAATTTGCTCTAACTTTAGGTACTTGATTAGCGTAGATGAAGCATACGAGCTACCAGCTCCCGTATCCAAGAGTGCTCTCACTTTATATTTGCCAACGTTTACAACAACTGTGGGATGAATAGTTTTCCCTTTGTATCCAGTCATTAGGATACCCTCTTTTGATTCGTCTTTATTAACCCCAGTGCGTATAGATGAATAATGCCTTCCTTGACAATGGTAGCAAGTACGTTTGCTACGACAGTTGGATACTGTGTGGTTTGTTGACGTGCAGTTGAAGCAGCGATGGTTTTCTTTAAGATATTGTTTCCTTTGCTGTGTTAAATGAAGTTTCATACATTCGTGACTGCAATGATTTTGCGAACTGCAGTAGATACAACCAATGTTTCTAGTTTCGTTATGTTGGATGTGTTTTTCCATTTGATTTTTGTACTCCCAATTATTGTGGGGCTTTGAATTTTATTTTCTGATATTATTTCTTGGTCGTCCAAAAGATGATTCTGGGTTTCGTAACGTATATCACGTAGAGCTTCAATTAGCTGTTCAAATCCCCATTCCTGCCATTTTGGATCTGTTCGAGTAATATCAGCTTTAACAGGGCCAAGTTCGTCGAGAGTTTCGCGTATCAGTATTTCTGCTTGATCTTCCAACTTGTTTAAAGTTTTTAACGAGTTAATGGCTTACATTTAATTTTCTGTAAAAATTATGTATTTGATCCACGTCGGTATTTTTTATGTAGGGAAGATCCATGATATCACGACCATGCTGGCGTATAATTTCAGAAGTGATTCCATATTTTTGATTTAGAATAATTTTCGCTTTTTCATAACCATTTGCATTAGAAGGGAGTCCAGAAATTTCCTCTTTTGGCGTGTTTAATAATAGTTCACGTAAGTATGATAATTTAGTTACTGGAGGATAGCTTGTGCTGTCAATTTCTGAGCTGAATTGTTTCCAGAACCGCACCCAATCCAGAATAGTCCCATCAAATTTCGAAATTTGTAGTCTGGGAGGTTTTGCTTTACAATCATTTGTGTGTGCACTGTGCATGCTTTTAGTTTTTTCTTGCTTTCGTTCATTTAGTTCTTCTTTTACACGAGAAGTTTCTCCGTGCATCTTCTTCTTTTTTGTAATTTCTCTTTCTATACGGTATTCTTCCAGTGAGGTCAGAAGTTCGCTTCGCTGTTTAATTAAGTTGTTCTGTTGTTCGTACCAGTTGTCGATTTCTTCATTGTCGGCGTTTTCTTCGTCCCTTTTTAATTCTTCTATGTTTTGGATTAAGTTAAAAGTCTCCGACAGTTTTGCTTTGATAGTTGGTTCTAATCTATCTAGTGTGTGTATATCGTTATTGTTCAATGATATGCGTACTTCCAGACCAAGTCGCTCAACTTTTGTTAATGTTAGTTCCGATTTCCTTGATAGGAGCCATTTTAAATTTTGTTGTAATCTTTGATTCCTTACGTCAGATGATACGTAGAGTGTTCAGTAGATTCCATTGTCCTGGCAGGGTCGCCACTTTGTGTTGTGAATATTTCTTTGCTTTTAATTGACTAAGGAAGATCGACTCAACGCATTTTTTGTAACTTGTTTTTATATATTCTTATTAAGAAAACAGCGTTTTTTATACTAAATCTGACATCGTTGGCAATTATCAGTACCTAAAATTAAGATAATAATTACCAACTTTCTATCATATATTAATTACTGTAAAAATACTAGACGTCATCGCGTGGTTTAACAAATGTTTATGACACTAACTTTTATTATTACGTAAACAATTTCATAAAGTCATTTAGGAATGACAAATTTATTAGAAGTATTTTGAAAATATAATAAATAAATAGTTTTTAGATATGCATTTAAAACTAAAGTACTTTATAATTTAACTTAAAAAAAGTTTTCTAAAATTCTACTAAAATTTTGTATTTGGAAATGTCATTTGTTTCAATTGAATGCATTTCTTATCATTAAATGCTCACCATCGCTGATTGTTTATAGCCACTATATCGATTATAATGTTTAAAATCCTATTTTAAACATCCTAATCGATATAGTGGCTATAAACAATCAGCGTTTATAGCCACTCTATTGATTACAATGTCTAAAATGCAATAAGATTATTATTACCGATTGGCATAATAATCATTTAAAAAGATGATTATTATGCCAATCGGTAATAATTATCTTGTTGCATTTTTACCCCGAATGCCGAAAATCTGAAACTCGCTGTATATTACCTATGTTTCAGATGGTACGCAATATCTCCCAAACAAAAAGTCGCCAATCACTTCAAAAAGATTTGCCCACTATATGGCATAAATCTCACTTAGATTACTCACTTTTATAAAAAATTTAAAATCTTTGGATGTGTTTTCCAATCCAAGTAACTCGAAGAAGAAGTTCTCGATCAAACAAAAAAAAGCAAGTGGCTCAAGTAAGAAAAGGAACTTTTTTCCCAATCAAATAAAAGCATATGACTTAAAGAAGAGGAAATACCATAGTTTAAAATCAATATTAAATTAAAAGCTACCGAGTACATCATAAACTTAAAACAGAAACAGCAAAAAACAACTCATTGCTGCGTTTGCGGTGTTGTATAGGTGGATTTATCAGAAGACTGGCTCCAATGCATCTCTTGTCATATATGGGCATGTGAAGTCTGCTTTTGCATCGGCATGTGCACAGAATGTGCTTAATTCGACAAAATATAATAAAGCTTTAACTCTTTTTACATTGGCAAAATAAATATATATAAAAGGCAAAACCGCCCCATGTAAGTAGGTAACAAAAATTGTTGTTTTTTTTTTGAATTTTTTTCTGAACCCTGTCGAACTAAATATAGTTTATTCAATATTATTCAGTTAATGGTATACGGAAAGCATATTTTGAAACCCTATTCAGGCTCAGAATAGGTAGAGATATGCGCAATCTGATTCGTTAATTTTAAAAGAGAGGCTTTGGCGCGTAAGTTAAAATCAAAACAAATGTCAAAAAACGTATTGATTAATAAAAGTAATTGCTAAATAATAATAACAAAAAAAGTATGATTTTTCTATCCAATTTTGTACAAATAGTACTTATTCTTTTACAAAACTTCACCGTTATTTTTATAATATTTTCTTAAAAATAAAGATTTAAAAAATTAGTTCGTTTTCCTAATGGTTTTTATAACTCTAAGATACAAAAATGAGGACCGTTGTAACAAACTATAAACCAGATAGTAAAACTTGACTATGCTGTGGTTCTCCTATGATAGATTTTTTAAAACAGTTTAAAAGTTTACCTAGTATTATCAATAGAATATTATTAACTTGATATAAGTTTTTTCAAATTAAGTTTACATTAATCCTATCATTTAGCAAGAAAAATATTTAAAAGTTTCTTTTAAGAACTTTACACTTACTCCCATATATAAATTGCATATACCACTAAAAGATTTTAAGTTTGAGAATATTGTTTATTGATTGTTATAGCTAGCCCGGATAATTTGCAACACTCTTAAATTAAAAGAAATTGTAAACAAAAGCTGATATAGATTGCCAAAGGCAATCTAAATCAATATTGTATACATCATTAAAACATTTTAAGTTTCAGAATATTGTTTATTGGTTGTTATAGCTACCCCAGATAATTTGCAACACTCTCATATTAAAAGCAGTTGCAGAGCTAATTTAGATTTTTTAATGAATAGTAATAAAAGATTACAAAGCATTGTAGCATAATAAACTATAAGAAAAAATTTATAGCCTGATGTCCACTAGTGTTTTGATATAGTAAACTGATTATAAAAAAGAATAACTCTTAATTTACCACACCTTTATGAAGAATTAAGTGTAAAAAGGTAGAAAAAAGAAAAGTTGTATACACAAAAGTTCATGTTGTTGTTTATTTGTTATTAGTAATAGTCAATATATATAAACCACATGTTTGTCGATATAGAGTGTTGTGATTCCTTGTGTTTATATTATTGTTTTTGAACTATTTGTGTTATATATATATTTAAACTCTTATATCTTTAGATTAGAACTTTATTGTTGAATAAAGCCTTTAACAAGAGGTTTTTATTTTTATTGGGTTCATCACAATCTATTTAACAACAAAAAAATATATATATATATATAAAATGTCAAAGATCTTAAAACCAACGAGGCTTGATCTTGACCATAATGCACTAACTGCTTCAAAAGAATGGAAGCATTGGAAACGAACATTTGAGAATTTCATAGAGGATTATAGAGAAGACGCTCCAGATAAATTTCGCTCCATCATTAATTTTGCATCATCCAATGTTTGTGATTACATTGAAGAGTGTGATTCCTATGAGACCATCATTGAAGCTCTGGAAAACTTATATATAAAAACCCCTAATGAATTTTTTGCAAGACATCAATTACTTATAAGACATCAAACATCAGGTGAATCTCTTGAAGACTTTTTTCAGGAACTACGCAAACTTATCAAAAACTGTAACTTTAAATATGTTTCAGCTGAACAATATCGAGAGGAACAAGTAAGAGATGCTTTTATTTCTGGAATAACTTCAAATTACATTCGCCAACGCCTTCTTGAAAATTCTACATTGAATTTACAATCAGCATTTAACCAAGCTCGCTCTCTTGACATTGCTCAGAGGAACTCTGAGTCTTATATACAGACCCCCCCCCCCTCATCATCAACCTGTCCAAATATTGTTGCTACTATAAAGTTACCAGAAGAATCTTCAGCAGCACTCAATGCAATGCCTGTTCATCCACAAACAAACTGTATTTATTGTGGTAATCAACCTCACAAGCAACTCAATCGAACTTCTGCTCGAAAAAATTGTCTGTCTCAAGATGTTACATGTTTTAAGTGTGGAAAAAAGGACATTTCTCCAAAGTTTGTCTTGGCCAGCTAATCAATAAGACCCATAGTGTTACAGCTGCAGTGCATAAACAAAGTTTGTGTACTGTTTCAAGTGGTTGTAATGAGAGCCTTTCTCATACATCTGTTGTTGTCAAAATTAATGATGAATCATTAACAGCACTAATTGATTCTTGAAGTTCAGATAATTTTATAAGCAAAAAAATTATTGATATTTTGAAAAAAAAAACATTACCCAGTAAAAGAAAAATTTCTATGGCCCTCACAACAATGGAGTCTGGAATAGTGGGTTGTTGTTCAGTTAACCTCGAACTAAATGGTTTACTATATAATAATGTTCGATCTTATTAACAAAAATAAAACTGTTAGTTTTTTTGTTTTTTTCCGAGAGCTTACCTTTTGTTGTTGAATGTGATGCATCAGACGTAATTGTATCAGCTACTTTGAATCAAAATGGTCGTCCAGTTGCTTTCATGTCTCGGACATTAAACAAAAGTGAAATTAATTATCCAGCAGTAGAAAAAGAAGCGGTAGCTATTATTGAAGTCGTTCGAAAATGGCGACATTTATTGCTACAAAATCAATTCCAGTTAATCACTGATCAGCGTTCTGTAGCTTTTATGTTTGATAACCGAAAAAAAATAATGGAGAGGATGGAGTTAGCAGAGTTTAGCTATACTATATCGTATAGTCCTGGAAGCGATAATGTAGTCTCTGATGCACTTACGCGTACTTTTTGTGCCACAACTCAACCTCAAACAAACCTTAGTGATATACATAACTGTTTATGTCATCCAAGAGTTACTTGTATGCTTCACTTTGTTAAATCTAAGAAATTAGCTTTTTCCACGGAAGAGGTCAAGAAAGTTTGTTCTAACTGCCATATTTGTTCAGAATTAAAACCAAAGTTTAATCGATCTGCAAATGTCAGTGAGTTAATCAAATCGATACGTCCAATGGATTGTCTAAGTATAGATTTTAAAGGATCATTGCCATCTAAATCTAGAAATAAGTATTTATTTACAGTTATTGATGAATATTCTTGGTATCCATTTGCTATCCCGTGTCCAGAAATCAGTTCAACAACCGTTGTGAATGTTTAGACCAAATATTCTTTTTTTGTGGTTTTCCAACTTACATTCATTATGACAGAGGCTCATCATTCATATCTAATGAACTTAAATCTTACCTGACTCATAAAGGAATTACAACAAGTAATTTTACTCCATAACATCCCATCAGTAATGGACAAGTTGAGAGATATAATGGTTTGATATGGAAAAATATTTTTTTGGCACTAAAAACCCACAACCTAGATGTTAGAAATTCGGAAATTGTTCTATCCGATGCCCTTCACTCACTCCGTTCGTTATTATCAACTGCAACTAATTGTACACCCCATGAGAGATTATTTAGTTTCCCTTGGCGTTCATCATGTGGGACTTCATTAACTCCTGGTCCCATTTTCCTTAGACGATTTGTGCGAACAAACAAAAACGATAATCTTGTTGATAAGGTCGAATTAGTGGATGTAAACCCAACATATGCTAACATTCTTTACTCGGATGGACGAGAATCAAATGTTTCACTTCAAGATTTTGCACCATATTCTACCCCACAAGAAAAGTTTTATAATATCAACGAAAATAGAATTATTGAATCTCATGATAATGTAGTTGCGGATGTATTTAATGTAAATAGAAGCCCATCACTGAAATCTCATGATAATGTAACTGCCGAATTAATTAATGTAAATAAAAGCCCATCACCAAAAATTACATCTGAAATAAGTGCTGAAGTTAATAAACCAATAAATGAGTCATCTACTGACGTTTTGCGACGTTCTACAAGAACTTGCAAAGTTCCTGTAAAATTTGATGACTTTATACTAAACTGATGAAACTAGTTGTTATAAATGGGAAGATTGTTGTGATTCCTAGTGTTTATATTATTGTTTTTGAACTATTTGTGTTATGTATATATTTAAACTTTTATATCTTTAGATTAGTACATATTGTTGAATAAAGCCTTTATCAAGAGGTTTTTGTTTTTATTGGGTTCATTACATATAACTTTTAACCTAAACAAAATATTGGTTATTGTATTCTATAATGGGTAAAAAATATTTACCCTTTAATAGCAACTGATGGTAAATAATATCAAATAACTTTTTAAAAAAGTCTTTTTTTTTAAACTTGCTCCTTCAAATGTTAAAGCTTGTTTTGATGAAGTTTTTTTTATTATAATAATTATTATAGCACATAATTCACCTTCATTTGGTTAAATCTTTTAACTTCAATACTCTATGCTAGCTTGTAATATCAGCACTTATATGTAACTGTACAAAAAAAATGTTCAGCAGAAAAACAAATAAATATCACACTTTTCGTTAAATTTAGATTAATTTAACCAATAGATTATTAATATATTACAATTTTTGTTCTATTTATATATAAGTTAAAATACCCCAATTTTTTTTAATTTTTCACAAAGTGTTTGAAGGTTTAAGAATGATGTTTTATTAAAATTAAGTGAAGAAAAATATTGACGTTTGCCTTATTAGTCCTCTCAAAATTTAGGTTAAACAGTAACTTCTTCAGAGTTCGTAGATTTACATGGAACATGTAAGCAAGTTTGGTAAAACATCTGTAAAAATTTTCTTTTCCAAAAATTTAAATGTTTAAATATTTATAATTAACAAGTTGGTATAAAGATGCAGTAACGTGCTTAGAACAACCTCTGCCTCAGCCTAAAATTTATACTTTGCATACTTTAAGTACTTTACCAGTAGTCTGGTGCAACTGCATATAAACTTTGTATCAAGCATGCTTTATAGAACATGGACATTACATTTGATGAGAAACACATTTAGAAATTTTGCTAAATTGCACACATGCAAATTCAAGTTGAATATTTCAAGAGTTTATACATACAAAACACATTTTATAATAACAAACATATTCATAGCATGTCAACTGATTTTGTTCTTTTTTTTTGATAATTTTGTTGGATTTTTTTATTACTCTTTTTTCATTAAAATGTTTGATTTTAACCACTTAGTTTGGTTTAAAAAAAAAAAAAAAATTTTTAAGTATTACAATACAAAAAATGCCACAATCATTTGCCATAATCCACTTTTATTTGGTTAACTTGTTTGACTTCAATACTTTTTCTTGCTTTTAGTGTCAGTGTTTATATGTAACTGTACAAAAAACTACTGTTCAGTAGACAAACATAAATTTCTAAATAAAATTTTATAAAGTCTAAATTTTTAAAAAGTGTTTTATGGTTTAAGATTAGAGTTTACGTAATTAGAAAATATATCAGTCTTCTCAAAACTATGGTTGAAACAAAACATGAAAACAAAATCTCCTCAATGCTCATATATTGACATGGAACATGTAAGCTAGTTTTGCAATCAGTACAAATTTTATTTATTTAAAAACTCTTATGTTCAACTCGTTATAATTAACATATAAATCAACTTATAAATAATTACTTCACCAGTAGTCTGGTAAAACTGCATATAATCTTTATATGCAAAAAAACTTCACAAGTAGTCTCGTACAACTGTATATAAACTTTGTATTTGAGTATGCTGCAAGGCCAAGAACATGTTTTACGAGAAATACATTTATAGATCTTTTCGAATTTACTTTAACTCATACATTTTTTTTCTATTTCTTTAAATTAACAACAGATAAAACCATCACTAAGATAAAGTTTATTGAAATTTTGAGATTTTTACGAGTGAAAAATCTCTTGTACAAATAGATTTTGATATCTTTTAAATACTCTGAAGAGTACTAAAATAAAATAAATTTCTTGTGTTGATAGTAACAGAATTTCCATTGATAAACTTAGTTTATCATTACTATAAAACGTTTCGATAACGTGTTTAGATTTTAAATATATTTTTCAACAAAGGCGCACTTGCCTCTCTTTCAAAATCGGCGAATCAGATTGCTCATATTTCTGACCATTAAAAATTAGGTTCGGTGTCGTTAAAGCGAAACTTAAGAGCAAAAATTTTAAAAGCGAAGGTCAGGAAACCGAAAAAGTTAAAAGCGAATGGAATGGGTTAAGCGAGAAAATTTTTTGGTAACATTGGTAACGTCAATATTTTTATATAAATGGGTTAGTTTTTATAGAAATGGGTTAAAGGAAAACGTAATTGACTATTTATATTAAAATTGCTAATTTTCAAAGGTCATATATTCTAGGACAAGAGTAAGGAGACAGAAGAGTAGGTATTTTTATAGAGTTAGACTCTAAATCTTTTTCTCTAACTTAGGGAAACCGATTAAAAGCATCTCCAGAGGCTTATAATCAATTTCTCTTACAAATATAAGTAATAGCATCATTTCGGAGAGGGATAATTATTAATAAAGACTTAATTTGGATTGTCTCATATTAAAGGTGTTACAATTGAAGTGAGTTAAGAAAAGTCAATTTCAGAATTAATTTTATGAAATTTGTATTTTATAGAAGATAGAGTAAGGCGAAATTAAATTGTTTAGAATTTGCTCCAAAGTAAAGTATAAAAGTTGAGTGTTTATACCAACGATAAGAGGTGAAACTAGTTGTCTTCACACAATAAATTTAGTTAAGTAGCAGTGGTTCTATTTTATGTGCCATCATATTGGCATATGTATTTATTGGTGAGTTATCTGCAAAATGAAGTGAATTATTAAAATTTGTGTTAAAATTAATGTTTTTATCAGATATTTTAGAGAAATGAAGAATAGCTCAGAGCCTGTGTCAAAAAGGACTAATACTAATGTTCTTTTATATGTTGTATTTATAAAGCCTTTTTTTTTTGACTTATAGAGGCTAATATTGTGACTGTTTTTGGTGGCATTATCTTGATCAATGTTGTTACACTTGTAATATGTTGCTGCACCTTTTAGGTATTTTAATTGGCTATTTTTGTTTTATGGTGTTGTTTTGATTTGGTTTGTTCCTCAAACCTTAAAATTCCAGCAATATTTTTGTTTCAAAATTTTTTTAGAATTCATTTTACAAGAAGTAGTTTTAGGTTATTTTTTTTTTTGACTAGTTTTTTCTTATTTTGTATTGTGGTTTTTTTTATTGTTTAGAACACTTCAAGGATATGATTTAATTAATAACTGTGTGGATTCTTCTTGATTGATGTCTTAAAGATTTTTTGAAAGCAGTTCTGCATTATGTTTTTATTGTAATTTAAAAACATGTCAATATTTCAAAAATTATTCTGCTTAACGTTTTTAGGATTGTTAGCATGTAAAATTGAAAATTCAGTTTTTAATTAAAATGTTTGATTTTAACCACTTAGTTTGGTTTTAAAAAAATATATATTTTTTCAAGTATTACAATACAAAAAATGCCACATTTGCCATAATCCACTTTTATTTGGTTAACTTATATGACTTCAACACTTTTTCTTGCTTTTAGTGTCAGTGTTTATATGTAATTGTACACAAAATTACTGTTCAGTAGATAAACATAAATTTCACTTTTGTTAAATTTTTAAATAAAATTTTATTATAAGTTAATTTAGCCTGCTAAAATTTATCTAAATTTTTTGGTTTAATGGTTTAAGATTTAATTAAAATTTAAAAAAGAAAATATTTTATAAACTCATTGCTTTCACGTTAAGGACTTGTTACGTTAAGGAAATGCTTTTGTCTCCATTCTCCAACCACCGCAATTCTTTGCAAAACATTCTCATTTCATTTTGTATGTTCATTCAAGCATGGATATACAAAAGTTTGGAGTTTGCACAATCCTTGTAAGTGTCAAAGCTCAAAGCTCATACATCTAAAATTCCAGTATACACCTCTGTAACTATATCTATATGTGTGTGTGTGTGTGTGTGTGTGTGTGTGTGTGTGTGTGTGTGTGTGTGTGTGTGTGTGTGTGTGTGTATATATATATATATAT
Source organism: Hydra vulgaris (assembly GCF_038396675.1). Classification (NCBI taxonomy): domain Eukaryota; kingdom Metazoa; phylum Cnidaria; class Hydrozoa; order Anthoathecata; family Hydridae; genus Hydra; species Hydra vulgaris. The sequence goes on along the minus strand of NC_088924.1, from coordinate 10,308,257 downwards.
ATATATGTATAGATTAGGGCCCTGTGAATCGGCATTTTTAGTTTCGAATCAAAGCGGATTTTGATTTACAAATCGAATTGAATTATGAATCAAATCAGAAATATGAGGAAATCTAAATTTAAGTATCTTTTTTCAAAAAAAAGAAAAAAAATCTGATTAAAATTTTTTTTTTTGCCCAGCATAATTTTTAGGAAGTTATTTGAAAGCAGTATTACAATTACTTTTAATTACAATTACTTTACTCTGGGTGAGATAAATAAAAACATTTTAATAGCATCTAAAAAGTTTGATATCTGAAAAAACAATAACGTTCACAAAATAAATAGTGATTCGAAAAACCTGAATTTTTTTTTTCGAATTAAAACAATACTTGATTCACAAATCGATTTGCGATATATACCCTGCGATATATATATATATATCGTTGATATATATATATATATATATATATATATATATATATATATATATATATATATATATATATATATATATATATCGTTGATATATATATATATATATATCAACGATGTATATATATATATATATATATATATATATATATATATATATATATATATATATGTCAACGATATATATATATATATATATATATATATATATATATATATATATATATATATATATATATATATATATATATATTTATATTTATATATTTTATATATATATAAATTAACGATATTTCTTTTGAAAGCAAAGATAAATTTTGGAAATGTCAAGATTGCTACAACTTGGTAAGAAACTAATGATTTGTTATATAAGTTATTAATAGCTACTGATTAATTATTAAAAGCTAATGCAATTACCCTTATATATAATATAATATGCGGTAGTGGTGTCGTGGTTGAGCGCTCGCTTTATAAGCAAGAGGTTCCGAGTTCGATCCCCACCACGTCCTGGTAGTACCGCGCTCAACTTATTTCTCCGAGCAGCGGCCTTGTTCGTCAAGGTTTGTGTTTCGGAGTTATAGAGTTGAGAGAGGGTTATAACCACAATTAAGTAGCCTCCTCGTCTCGAGTGGCCTTCTTGGCCTTGGGGAGGTGAATAAACAAAGATCAAAATGAAAGGTTTGTACCCAGCCACTAAAATTTACAATTTATTAAAAACCTGAAGACCTCAATTTTTTTATTCAGTCTAAATATTTTCCTAAACAGAAATGTCTGTTTTTTTTGTGTTACAATAACTACTCGATACAGACAATGCTTTAGTAGTCGCAGTCATCACGTTGCCTGTTGTGCGATAAACAATGTTATTATTAATTATATATGTGTTTGCTTTTTTTTCTAATAATTAGAACAAACACATACATAATAAGTAATATAAAAAATAAGTATGTATATTGAAGTTACAACAGTTATTTTCTTTCGGAACCAAAATTAGTTATTTCTTACGTATTTCCACCTGCTGAATTCAAAAATGACATATTAGCTTTAGTTCTAGAAATAAAGCTCTAGAAAAAAGCTCTAGCTCTAGAAATAAAAGCAAAAATTTTCTCTCAGAGGTATAAATTTTCATTTTTTGAAAAAAAATTTCGTTTTGTTTTTGACAATCCATAATGTTTAATTCATGTTTAAAACTTGTGATATTAGTTATGTGTGTTTGCTAAAGTTTCTGGTCTAATCTATTCTTAGTTTTTTTTTTTTTTTTAATTTACTTGTGTAAAATTTGACAAATCAACATGCCAAGGAAGTGTGTAAATTTATTGGACAATTTTTGTTACATTTGTTGTGAAATAACATTTTCCTCACAGAAAAGAACAATGACACATCTACTGCTTACGAGCATTACTTCAATATGACCAGGATAAGTCATGGGCTCCGCATATATGCTGTAGCTCTTGTTCGGTTACACTACAAGAATTGTTGAAAAATAAAAAAAGATCTTTGACTTTTACTGTTCCTATGATATGGAGGTAACCTAAAAACCATACAGATGACTGATATTTCTGCTTGACCCCACCCATTAAGGCAGGTTTATCAATGAAGAAAATAGGAACAGTTAAATATCCGACTCTTCCATCTGCCATTCGATCTATTCCGTATTTGGATAGTTTACCAGTTTCCATTCCACAAAGTTGTGATTTAAAAGCAGAAAATGAAGCAGAAATAGAAGAAAACAAGTCTTCTGCATCAAATGGTCCTGATTTTGTGTTAACAGATGTGCCACACAGATTGAGTCAAGCAGATTTAAGTGATCTTGTTCGAGTTAAGTGATCTTGTTCGAGATCTGGATTTGTCACAGAAAAAGGCAGAACTTCTAGGGTCAAGATTAAAGCGGTGGAATCTTCTCGAGTTTGATTTCAAGGTTTCACATTACAGAAAACAGCAGCAGAATCTGCTTTTTTTTTTGAGAAGAATAATAATCTTGTTGTTTGCATTGATGTCTTTGGATTAATGTATTGTTTTGACTTAAACTATGATCCAACTGAATGGAGATTATTCAAAGACTCATCAAAGCTAAGCTTGAAAAATGTACTACTGCACAATCGAAACCATCTTCCTTCTGTTCCTATTGGCTTTGCAGTTGACATAAAAAAGACTTATATAAACATGAAAGTTCTCAATGCAATTAATTACAATGAATACAAATGGAAAATTTGTGGTGATCTAAAAGTCATTGCTATACTTTTAGAAATGCAATTAGGGTATACAAAATACTGCTGCTTTTTGTGTATTTGGGACAGTAGAAAGAAAAGTTCACATTATATAAAAGAAGACTGGTCTGCAAGAAATCTCAACACAGATGAAAAAAATGTTATTGCTGAACCACTTGTGGATCCAAAAGATGTTCTCTTCCACCATTACTTATTAAGTTGGGTTTAATGAAAATTTGTGTCAATGGTATTAACAAAGAAGGACAAGCTTTTGTCCTTCTTTGTTCATACCATTTTTGTATGAAAAAATAAGTAATGCAAAAATTAAAGAGCGTATTTTTGTTGGGCCACAAATACGTCAACTTATGAAGGATCCTACATTTGACTAAGTTTTGAAGAGCCACGAAAAGGAAAATTGGGAAGCTCTTAAGGGAGTGATTTGTGGATTTTTAGGAAACAAAAGAGATGTTAATTACATTCAATTGATAACATTACTTTTGAAAATAGACCATCAACTTAGATGTAACTTGTTCCTCAAGATTCATTTCCTCCACTCACACCTGGGCTTCCCCCCTCTCTTCCCCCTCCCCTCCCCCTTCAGTTACGGAGCTGTTAGTAATGAACATGGGTAAAAGTTTCACCAAGTTATTTCTGTAACGGAACAAATATATCAGGGTCGTTGGAATGAGGCTATGCTTGCAGATTACTGGCGGTTTGTGTGTACGGATGGTCCAGAACTAGTCTACAAAATGAAAGCAAAAAGATCACGATCTCGTGACGATACCCCATAGTCATCTTTATACCTATTAGCTTAATGATCATAACTTCTTTATAATTGAAATAAAAATTTATTGTTATTGTATATCTCAAAAACTAGAGCTAATAAAAATTTTCGTTGTCATTTTCTTTATTCTCAACCCAAAATTAGTATAATTTGAATAAAATTGCTAAAGATACAAAAAAAAAAAAAATTTTTGTTGGCCAGTGTAATTAGAGCAAATCCATATATATTAATTAAACTAGTATATGGATTTGTTATAATTAGCAATTGACTTCAATTTACATACCTATTTTTCATTCCTTTTGGTTTTTCAGTTAAATTTTCCTGAACTAGTTTAACAGAATATTAGTAACCAGGGCCGCCGAGAGGTCCTGGTTATTAATATTCTAAATTTAAATGTATTTAATTTTTGTTTTTATAATTATTAATATCTGTTTTATTTTAGACTTCAAATATACACTAATCTTAATTAAACAGCAAAATCACAAAATTCTTTCCCAAACGAAATAAAAAAGTATGACAGACAATGCAATAAAATAAACAATACCTCAAAAAAAAACGGTTATTTTCATAGCCATATATATTTAAAAACATTATTCTATCTGAACGTTATTAGTTTTTTACAGAGTAACTGAAGCATGTTGAGTTTTTTACGTAAATAATTTTTTCATTATAATGCAAATCCATATGATACTCTTCTAAATGTGAAGATACTTAATGATAATGTATATATTATAATATTTGTTTTAATTGCATGCTCTCCTTTGCATAAAGAAGATTCATTGACCAGATTGAGAAAAAGTTACAGTTACTGATTAGTTAATAAAACTATAAAAACAAAAATTCACGGTAAATTTCTTTTAATCAACGAAACCTTTATAGTGTTTCTCTGTCAAATATCTCTTTATATTTACCAACATAGTGTGGATATTGTTGAGAAACAGTTTGTTGGATACTGTTGCAAAATGGTTTTAATTTAGTAATTTTCAAGATTTGAAATTTACTCTATTGATCATTAACTAACAGTTTAGGTAAGAAAAAATACTAAGGTAAGAATAATTTTGTTTATTAATAACATTTAAAAATGGTTTCCATATTAAAATATGCAAATGTAAGATTACAATTTTTAGCTAAGAGTAAAAGAAAATAATCGGATCCGTAATATTAAAATAACCGGATCCATAATATTAAAACTCAAACCCAAGTTATTCTCTTTTCATTCTATGGTAAGATGAAAGCAATTAGTTTTGTGTGTGTGTGTGTGTGTGTATTTTTCAGCACAATACAATTTTATCGTTTGGTATATACCATGTGAGATTTAAAATTTTATACTTTACATTAATCGCCTTTAGGTTTGGCAAATTTTAACTAATTTTTCATTTTTTTTTTGCTAAATATTTAGTGCTTTGTTTCCCATTCCATAAATTGAAGATATTTAAACATTTTTTCCATTAGAAGCTAAAAGAGAAGAGGAAGGAAGTTGCATCAAGCAGATTTAGCAATAAAGTAATAAGTAAAAAATATTAGCTGTGTTAAGAGTACAACTTTCAACAACAACAAAAAAGTTTAAAGAAACCCTTCAGTTGCAACAAAATAAACTTATCACTAATATTAAACCCCACAACAGACATACCTAATCAGGTTTATGAGAGGGATGGCCCAAGAGCTCAATGTCATGTTTTACAGGTAAAAAAAATGTATTGTTTTATTGGTGCTATATTGTTGACTAAAACATATACATTTTTTCAAACTGATTGACTACTAAGTCTGAGGCTTAATATTTGACATTTTTTTCATGGAAATTAAAAAAACAGGACGCCTGTTTTTCCTTTTACATATGAAAATTGTCTCACAGTAGTAACTACAGTAAGTAGGTAACTAGAGTCATGGTAAATGATGTAACTGAACACATCAACCATTTCTTAAACAAAAATCATTCTCAAGTTATGTTTGTCTTACTGCATTTAAAGGACTTAAAATACCACCTGTCTTTTAAGAAAAGGAATTAAAATGAGGGCAAATCAGTACTTGGAAAAAAATCCTAAAAAAAAGTTCTGCGATGGGTCTAAACAAACTTTCCAGACTTGAAAACATGTCTATGTTCAAGATAGAACTCTGTGTCAACGCGACAAGCAACGTTAACGTCAGGTTAAACAAAATTCGTTTTAACAGTCACAAATTTTCTGGCAATTTTTTGTCCAAAACTGCATTCATTTTATTTTAAATAACTGTACTTTTGTCCAAAACTGCATTCATTCAATTTTAAATAACTGTATTCAATTTTTAATAATTGCATCAATTTTTCTGTTCAAAACTGCTTGGATTCTACAAGTATCTCGCCTTCAACTACCTCTTTAACTAGAAAAGACTCAACACACCCTTCTTCATCTATTTAAAAAAAGTATAGTTTAAATATAAGAGAACGCAGTTTAGAACAGAAAAATTGATATAGTTATTAAAAATTGAATGCAAAGTGCAACTTGTAGATAAGCAATGGTCTATTAATCATTTTATACAATTGTTTTTTATCTAAAAAATTATCTATGTATTTTATTAATTAAGAGGAAAGGTAAAGACATTCTGATATCAATTGAGATCGAAATTGTTTTCGTTAATTTATCCCCTATAATGGCTTCAAAATCTCATACGCCAAAACCACCCTTATAAAAGTCACTAATAGTGAACATTTATTTTGTAAAAGTTATTGAACTACCATTTATTTACTAAATAAATAAATTATATATATAATATATAATTAAATAATATATATATATATATAAATATTATTTGTCATAAACACGAACAGTATGAGTCAAGCCACCTTTGTTTTCCTTATTAATGCGGCAAAATATGATAATAAAAACTTTACTTGTTAATGGGGCAAAATAAAATAAAAAATACTGTAAACGAAAACATCGACCCACTTTGGAGTTATGTTAACGTCTACTAACCAACTTTTAGATTAGCTAAGGCTGCGACTATAGTTTTTAATGGTCTAAGATCTTCTTAGTTCTGCCATTTGTATAGCGTTACGTACAAATGCCTGTAGGTGTAAACATCTTTACTAAATGTTGAGTTTGCAGGCAGTATATGAAACAATCGTGTATAATTTATCTATAAAACGAGAAAACTTTAAAATTTCACTTTAACAGTTAGAAATTTTTATTGCTGTTTTATAATTTTTTTTTGTTATTACATTAAGGGAGGGTCTTAAACCCCCGAAATGAAAACTGATAGTAGTGCACTAAACCACTGAGCTATCAATGGTATGCGTAATGGTAGGAGAAAAACAAATCTAATTATAAATCTCTTTTAAGTTCTACGTTTACGGAAAATGTGCGCATGGTAATTTTTTTGCCCTTAAAGCAAAAAAATATTTGTTATTTTTGAAATTTTTATAAAATTTTGCTTCTTTTGAGACCCAACACGACATACTTTTGAAAAACGTTTTTTTATATAATATTAGGGACCCATTAAAATTTTAAAGGTCTTGGGGCACCTCAAGATAATTTCCTAGAGCATTGATATTTTTCCAGAGTATTTCTGAAATGAATAGACAACTTTTGCACACCCAGGCTAAATGAATTGTAAAAAAAAACTAAAATTCACTGCACCCTAATATATATATATATATATATATATATATATATATATATATATATATATATATATATATATATATATATATACACATATGTACATATATATATATATATATATATATATATATATATATATATATACATATATATATATATATATATATATATATATATATATATATATATATATATACATATACATATATATATATATATACATACATATATATATATATATATATATATATATATATATATATATATATATATATATATATATATATATATATATATATATATATATATATATATATACATAGATATAGATATAGATATAGATATATATAATATATATACATATGTATTTGTGCGGCCGTGGCGCAGTAGTTAGACCGCTTGCTTTATAAGCAGGAGATCCAGGTTCGAAACGAGCTCTGGACAAATTTTCGCGTCACTGTAAGGAAGGAGGCGTGAACTTCCTGATTAAATGCACTTCCGCGGTGAAGACCTAAGGACTTCTTGGGGCACCTAAAAAAAAAAAATAATAATAAATATATATAAATATAGAATAGGTCGTTGTGCAATAGACTTACAAAGACCCGTATTTTTACGGTCCGGTTAGATAGTACTACAAATATTGCGCCGGTTCACGTATATTTTGAAATATTTTCAAGGCAAATAATTTTGAAATTTACGGCTCTTAAGTCGAAAAGTATTATTTAAACATATTATTTAAACTGTAGTTACAGTTTAAATCAACAATCATCATATACATAAATAAACAAATATCAAGTTAACTTGATACTTGTTTTTTAAATCAGGAAATTGCCGCTCGTGTCGGTTCAAGCCAAAGTTAAAATATTTATATTTTTTTACTACGGTCGGAATTAAATGATGAAACTTTAAAGATGTTTATAATTTATTAAAACCTTTAAGTTGATGTTAGATTAGCAAACTCTAAGACTCAAGGTTGCATGTCCCGAATGTTTTCACATTGAATTACCCTTATTAGCTGTGAATTTTTTTTAGTTGTCAGTTATCAAGATTGTCCTTTCGCGAATTGATTATTGGGGAAGCGATAAATTTTTTCGGCTTGACATTTCCATCTCCTATGTTTGATATTATAGAGGTGGTGAATTTACAAGATGAACTTGAAAATTGCGCTCGACGACTCACAAAAACATACATTGAAGCACACAAACACACACAAAAAATTCTCGAAGTGGAATCTTTCACAAATATTTCACCACGTGTGATTGGAGTCAAAGACAATAATTTGTATTTATTTACTTGGAACTGTGAAGAACTATGCCATTCAAAAACATTTATTGGAGTATTCAAACGAGATTCACCTTTTCCAGAAATAATTTTTACTCATCAAAATATCCTTTTTATTATTAATGCTTCTATCAACTGTAGTTCAAAATTACTTGCTTATTCGTGCATAGAAAAGAAATGCAATTCTGAAGATTTATATTGCTCCTATATTTCTGAAATTAATCCTCAAAAAAATTTATACTCTTTAAATATAAAATGGAAGGTTTACCAGAAGGTACAGTTTTTAAAAGAGAGTAGCAAAACTTGTAAGGTTTCGCATTTACTTTTTTTTCATCACAGAGAAGCAATAAGTTTATATCAAATTCCTGCAAAAACTGAAAAAGATGATCTTTTAAAAAGTACAGATTTATCAGTTAATTCAGTTGCATCTAGATTTATTTGGGCTCAGTTTGATTTTAAATTTAACAGGTTGTTTTATGTCGACTTAAATCCTTCAGATGAGTATGATACAGTTTCAGAAGGAATATTTAATGCTGTAGAGTTTGATGAACATGGAAAGTTTCATGTAGTATTTAATTTCATTTTGCCTTTAGAATTCAACTTGGAATTCATGCAGTTAAAAGATGTTTACAATAATCTTCTTTTTACTGATATTGTGTCGTATTCATTTTTTAACATGCGTGTTTTACAGTCTGATGGTTCATTATATGTATGCTACCAACATTCAAAAAACAACCAACTAAATAGTAGTGAAAGTTGTATTTCTTCAAGCAAAATAGAGACAATTAGTTATGCTATATGCTGCATACATTCTGGATATAAATTGCATTGGTCAACATTTAATGTGAATGGTTCCTCTCAACATATTTGTTTTACATTGTACAATGACTTTGTTCTTGTTTATGCTTATAAGTCATTTTTCCATGTACTTGATATAAGTTATGAGCATGAACCAATTCATAATATTTTGGTTAACTGTAAATCACCATTTTTTCCAAAAATAAAAACATCTTCAAATGGTTTGTTATCTTTAATTGACAGTGTAAATATTTTTGATATTTGTTCTCAAAAAATATTCAATTTTCAAATAGACACTTCTCTTTTGTTTGAGATGTTTTGCTGCTCAGATGTAGCTACTCGTTTATCTATTTTGCATATTGTGGTAATTCATTTAAATGATAAGCAAGTTTGTAGAAATATTATAAAGGTATTGACTCAAGAATACTTAAATCAAGAAGCGTGTAACCTTTTAAAAGAATACTTTTTAGCTAGAAACTATGTAAAAATGTGGAAACATGTTAGTTCAAAAACAGATCTAAGGCTGTTTCCATTTACCACACAAAGTTTTTATAAAAATCAAATAGAATGTGATTCAGGCAAAAAAAATGCATGCCTAGAATATAGTTTTTATTCTGAAACTGGTTTAGTCCAGTTAAAAAAAAATTTGTTCAAGAATAAAAAAAACTTTTGGGCTTCAATTCATAATAATTTATGTTACCAAAGTGCTCTAAAGTTTGAAAGCAAGCGATTTCCAATAAAGTTATTATTTTTAGCTGGTGTAAAATTAAATGATGAATCGCTTAGTTTTGATGTTTTAACTGTAAAACAGTGCTATGCTTCACAATCAAATTCTGAAATGAACAATATTGTAATACAGAAGATGGTCAGTTATACCTTAACTAATCATAGAGAATTATCAAAGGATATAGTGTTGAGCTTGTGTACTGAATATGCTAAAGAAAGAATAAACATTCTAAAACGGCTGTGGAAACAAATATTAAAAACGATAGGCACAAAGCCTTATGAAACTATTATCAATACATCAATTTTGAATTTGCTTGATAAAAATGAAGTTATGTTGTTTCATATGCTTCAAATAATTAAAATGGTTTGTGCTGAATTATGTTTACCAGATGTTTATGGTATAAAAAACCTGCTGTGTTACCTGGGATTTCGATATTTAAAGCATCATCAATTTTTATCTTATGTAGACTCTTTTGTGATCGAAATCAACTATAATTTTGGCAGACAAATCTTTGAGGAGCTTGATGACTCATCAGATAATTTGATATTCAAGGTGAACCTTTTAAAGCATTTTAATGCAGAAACAGCAAAAGATCTTATAAAATTATGGAATAGTAAAAGTGGAAATCGATATCTCCTGCAACAAGCTCTAAGTGGCCTTACTTACAAAGTAAAAAAAAAAAACACTATCACAGATCTGTGTTTGACCGGAGATACTTTTGAGGCTTTGCATGCATTGATTGGATGTATTAATTGGCAGAAAAAAGAAGTAACATTCATTAGTGAAGTAGAAACTGTAGAGCTTCTTCAAAATGCATCGTTAGTAGATACTGAAGCTCTAGTGAGGAAAACATGTTCTTAGAAATTTAAGTGAAAATATTCATTTACTATATTATTATACATTTGTTTTTAAAGTTATTTTTATTAAATTTGCAAGATTCAATCATATTTTATCTCAATTTATTTAAATGATATTTTTAAAATGTAGGAAATACAAAAAGAAAATGCTAGCTGAAGTTTTTTAGTGCTTGACGCCGAGAGTATATACAATATAAAATAAAAGATATTTTTAAGACTTAAAAAGAAGTAAATTCAGTATTTATTTATTAGTTAACACCTTTGACATTACAGGTTTATGTAATGCAGTAATTTTTTAAAAAACTTGTTTTTCATACTTAATATTAAATTACTTTAACACATTTTAAAAATTATATTTAATGCATCTAAATACGTCAATCTCATTATGATATGGCATCTTTTTTCATTAAGAGCCCGTTTAACAGGGATTTTGTTCTTAAGATCCCGCTTAACAGAGGAATGAATGTTGTTCGCACCCATCAGCTCAAGGGGCCATCCATAGAGTACACATGTATGGGGAGGGGGAGCTCCCAAAAGCGTACGAACGCGTACAAGGGGGGAGGGTGTGTTAAAGACAGTGAGTACGCACGCGATTTGACTATCTCTCCTAAACATGATTTTTTTTTTTTTTTAAAACGTTAAATTTCACGTGTGTAACAAATCAGAATTGTGTTTTTTTCTGACTTCGGTTACAATTTTTTTTTTATTTCTTTAAAATAATGAGAAGAGAGAAAAAAAAATTGAGTTAATTTTGAAAAAAAGAATAATGCGTACTTGTGCGGAGGAGGGGGGGGGGGGGGGGGCGGTGTCTTCGAAAACATTACACAATTACACAAAGTTAGACATTACACCATTCTTGATTTGATTGTTGCAACTGAACAAGATGCAAGAAGTAAATGAACAAGAAAATCCAAATAAAAATGATTTTATTTGGATTTTCTTGTTTATTTTATAATAAATTCTATTATTGCTTAATTAAAATAACTTAAAAATAGTCAATACAAAAAAGATCATTTGAAATTAATTGGTCGTCATGTTTATAATTAAAGGTATATTTTTTCTTTCTTAAACGACGACAAAATAATTGGAGCCTTTATTTCTTATTTGTTATACTTTTAGCAGAGTTAAATCTATAATTAAAATAGAACAATAAGATTCACAAAAAATAAACTCGCTTCAAAAATAGTCACCTCAGTTATATAAAAGAAAGTATTATTATATTTTAAAAGCTACAATATTTCCATATTCTAGGATTAAAGATACTTCATCTTTTTTTTAAATATGATACCAAATAACAAGGCTAAAAATAAATTCATAACTGGAGATCCGTGGCTCAGCGCCACTTCTGGGCAAGTTTTATAACATATGTTATAAAACTTGTTCAGAGGTGGCGTTGAACCACGGATCTCTAGTTTTGAATTTATTCTTGCATCGGTTAGGAAGGAGACGTGAACTTCCTTTCAAAAGCGTTCTGTGATAAGACCGTAAGGACTTATCACAGAGAAATAGCCCTTGTAGAATTTTTGACAGCATCACAAAGAACTAGTTTAAAATATGGACAGCCTGCAGCTCACAGTTTTTAGTTTAATCCAGCAGTAGAAGTGAAGTTTATGAAGTCTAAAAAATATTATTTTACGGTTGGATTAGATTCATTACTTTCCTCCACACCTATGCGTAAGAGAATTTTAAGTTGCTCATTACGGTTGTACAACCCATAAAGACAGTGATATACTTTGCGGCTTAGATCAAACTAATTGTGTTTTGTCTTATTTCATTTGTTTGTTTTTTCATAGTTAGCATGGGTAGTTTACCCAGTATAATTTACAAGAGTAACACAATACGCAATCTTCCAACTTCGAGTAAACTAACCAAAATCTATTAATTTATTCTCCGTCAATTAATTTACGATAGCATAACTTTGTTGAAGATTTCTTTTTGAACAATCATCTTGCATTTTAATTGGAAAGTTAAGATTTACGATGCGTGAAGGACACAATTAAACTATATTAATTAGACAATTATAACAAATAGTAATATTTATATATATATTACTATTTGTTATAATTGTCTAATTCTTATGATCATTCAATAAATCAAATTTGCTTTCATTTAAGTGATGTTGAGTTAATTTATTGATATTATATGATACTATGAATCAACTTTTTCCCCTTCAAAATATCTTTAATCCTTTTTTTTTTTTTTTTAATTTTTTATTATATTTTATTTTATCATTGCATTCTTTATTTTTTATTGTACTTTTAATTACTTTATTTATACTTTATTATACTTTATTGTTACTATTCACTTAACGAATAGTGCTATTCGCTTCACGAATAGTCCTATTCGCTTAACGAATAGTGCTATTCGCTTAACGAATAGTGCTATTCGTTTATTTAATAGTATTAGTTTACTCTTCACTTGACAAATTCTTAAAAGGAATAAGTACTCTGTTTAAACTTGTCTTATTATTTGTTTAAACTGGTTTTATAATTATTTGGCCTGGTTTAAACCAGGCCAATAATAAACAACACTGATCAAAAGAGCGTACCTCGCACACACAAAAAATTACGGAAAAAATTCCAGGTCTTTATTTTTCAAATATTGACTTTTGGATTAAATATCACAAACTTAATAAATATAGAAATAGTATTAAATGTCACTCACTTAATAAATAAAGAAATATTTTAACTAGTATATTATCATTAAAATATTGGTTTAAGCTAAAAAAATCTTGCGCCTAAAATGTCTTGTGTATACGGCCAAATAAAACCCACACTAATATTAAATCAATTTTGTCAATCTCTTCTAGCATTATTAGCATCAATGCTAATAAACTGTCGTTGAACATATATAAACAGACCCTGTTTTATATTAACACAAACTTTTTATAAGAACAAAATAATCTCGCAATATCGTTCGATTGTAGCTTTTTAGGGGTCATCCATAAAGTACGTACGCTCATAGGGGGGAGGTCTTCAAAAAGCGTACGAAAGCGTATGGGGGGGGGGGGGAGAGGGAAGGGTTCAATTTAAAAGTACGTACTTCAATATTCTAATTTATCACAATTAACCAGCTAATCAATAGAAAAGTTACATTCTGACTAAAGATTCTAGTTTGCCAACATAAAAAGATGTATGGTATATGGAGTAGAGGGTATAGTTTTTCTCTATGCACACACATGTATGGGCGCCCTCAGAATTTTTTGATGTTCCAGGTAGGACACTTTCACACATCGTGCAAACTCCTAACTTAAGTTTGTTTATACCTATGCCAAATGAGGAGGCCTTACAAAATATTGGGATGGCTGAGGCCTGTGAACAAAAGCCCTAAAACGCTTACCCTCCCCTGCCCATACGTGAGGGTACTAATGTAGTAAAATTTTCAACTTTACCATCTAAAACTAAATTTTAATTTATTGACAAAGATTAATTTTTGTAGAAAAATATTGTAAATTACAAAAGTTATGACCATGCAATTTTTCCGACCCCCAAAATGAGAGGGATGTAAATTTTGCATGGTCATAACTTTTTTGTAATTTACAATATTTTTCTACAAAAATTAAAATTTGTCAATAAATTTAAATTTAGTTTTAGATGGTCAGGTTAAAAGTTTTGCTACATATTTCCCTCACGTTTGGGCAGAGAAGGGGGAGGCAAATGTTTTAGGTTTTTTGTTCCCAGGCCTCCGCCATCCTAACTTTTTGCAAGGCCACCTCATTTGGCATATAAACAAACTTAAGTTTGCACGATGTGTGAAAGTGTTCTATTTGGGAACATCAAAAATCCTGCGGGGACCCATGCACACATGCCACCCCTTGTATACTGGCCCTGAGTAAGACCTATTTTTTGAGTCGACAAAAAACAGGTTTAGCAGGGCCGTGGTTGATGGGTCGAAGTCCCCCCCCCCAAAAAAAAAAAACGTGTCATTGGCGTCTCAAAATCTTCCAAATTTGACCGCTAGGTTATGCTAAAATAAAAAGCTTCTTAAATTAGCAAAAGGGCACAAAATTTGCTGTTGCCTCCGCCCCCTCCAATTAAGAGGTATAGGCTACACTCGGCACTGGGTTTTACCCTTTGTTTTCAATATTACTGATCTCGCGTAAGACTCGTTTTTTACTTACTAAAGAGGGGTGCATGAAAAAACGTCCGCCTTAAGTATAAGTATATTATTTGATTCGTTATTAAAACAAAGAAAATTTCTGTTGCCGACTACTTCCACCGCATTAACATCTCGGCCAAACACACACTCTACGCTCAAGTAGTTCAAATTTATTTATTTTATTTTAAATTATTATTTGCATATATACTTAAAGACGTTTTTAAAATGCATAAACAAAGGGCTTTGGGGTCGTATAAAGTATCTAAGGTACCCTCCGCCTTTTTTTTAAAATAAACTTTTTTATTGAGAAAAAAAAGTTGAGGGAGGGTGTATTTGAGAAACGTACATTTTTTTTTAAGGGGAGGGTGGGACGTAAAAGTACGCATGGCAACAGGGGGAGGGGGGAGGGTCAAAATTAAAAATTTTTGGCGTACGTATTTTACGGACGACCCTTTACAATAATTATTTTAATACGCGTTGAAAATAAAACGTGCTTTATTGCAAGTTTAAACGGGGTTATTTAAGTATAACATCACCGTATTTTTTTAATCATTTGTATTATTTTTTTCTAGAAAACTTTCCAAATTTTTTTAGGGTGTTAAACTTACTGCTAGCCTTTATTTACTAAATATAGGTTTGAATTCACTTATTTGGATCTGAATATTATTAAATACGACATTGAGTAAAACCTAGTAATTTTCAATTTTAGTGCTTTAAATACCTAACAAATATATATAACAAATTAATTTCAGTTTTATCATTTAATCAAGTAATATACTTGAGTGAATAATATTAAATTGAAATAAATTGTTTGAACCCGTAATCCAAATAATTTTATTTAAATCCAAATATTATTTGAAATAAATACTATTTTTTTAAATGCTAAATTTATTACTAAATGTTATTTATTTTTAAATACTTTTACATTTACTACTGAACATTATTATATTTAGACCTTTATACTAATATATTTAGATTTAAATGCTATTAAATTCATATCTGAATACTATTATATTTATATATAAATACTATTAAATAAAGATACTGTTACATTTAGATTTTAATACTGTTTAAATGCTATTATTCATTCATAAAATATAAAATATATCTTGAATAAAAATTATGTAAGTACAATCCTAATCTTAGTGAATATTAATCTTTCTTTTCTTAGTTTTGAACTTGAATATTGATCATCAGTTGAATAATTACACTAATTTTTATCACACACCGACACAAACCCTGATATATATATATATATATATATATATATATATATATATATATATATATATATATATATATATATATATATATATATATATATATAACATGTAAAAAATAGTATAAATATTTAAAGATATATTTAAAGTTATTCAGTATCATTACCAGGAACATGACAATTAAAACTCGAGAGACAATTGATAACTTCTTACAAAAGCATCATTTTTCATGAACTATATTAGTGAAAACTGTAAATAATTTGA
Source organism: Hydra vulgaris (assembly GCF_038396675.1). Classification (NCBI taxonomy): domain Eukaryota; kingdom Metazoa; phylum Cnidaria; class Hydrozoa; order Anthoathecata; family Hydridae; genus Hydra; species Hydra vulgaris. Next base: position 10,292,015 of record NC_088924.1, on the reverse strand, counting down.
TAATAAAGTAGTCAGTATTACATCAACATTAATGTTTAAAAATGGTATTACAAAATTGAACTATAAACATTGGTTAAAATATAAAATCTTGATAATTATAAGATTTATTTTTTAATATTTTTTAATCAATATTTTTCTTTATCAAATATTAACATTTGCTAAATTTGATTGTAATTTTTATATTTTACATGTTTACTTTTATTAAAATGACAGATATTTAAAGCAAAATATTATACCTGTGAGTTTTATGTTGAAATTCCTTTTGAAAACAAATGTTATGTAAGTTCTGCAGCTTAAAACAAAATCAGTATGGGAAACTGTACTGGAAGTCAATCACCATATATACAATACAAAGTTAGTTATTTAAAATATCTTCTAGAAATTTTTTTTTTTAATTGTTCAGGCATTTAGACCTTTGACTTTTATCTAGTATACTCCAGTTGGTAAACCAATCAATCAAATTAAATCTCGATATGATGTTATTGTTATTGGATCAGGTTATGGAGGGGCAGTTGCTGCTAGCCGAATGGCTCGTGCAGGTAAAAGTGTTTGCCTTCTTGAGAAAGGTCGGGAATGGCTTCCAGGAGATTTTCCAGAATCAATGGATGAAGCAATTAAAGAAATGTGTTTAGTGAAGTATGAAGAAAAGCAATTACTTGGTAATCTTAATTTTATTGTGCTATTATTATTATATATTTTTATTATTATTATTATTTTTATTATTATTATTGTTATTATTATTGCTATTATTATTATTGTTATTATTGTTGTTGTTGTTGTTGTTGTTGCTGTTATTTTTAAGTGCATGTTTTAACCTTACTTTAATGACTTTTATAATATTTTAAGTTTTAAAATTAAAAAATAAATAAAATTTTATAAATATGAAAATTTTTTTTCTTCCAGAAAAGTAATAAATTTAAAAAACATTTTTTAAACTTTATTTTTATAATTTTATGTAGACCATTTTATTTAATAGATCAACCATTTTTAGCTCAAAACAAAAAACTCTAATAAATCAAATCTATACTTTATGTGTTTATCTAATTCTTTTATCTCATAGACTAGCTATCTATCTAATAATGTTAACCAGTTTTACATTGTTTCCTGCCTAAGATAATGAACACAGAGTATAGCTCTAAAACTCATTTGAATAGTTTTGAGGTAGGCTAGTTGCATGGTTTTTTAAACAAAGTGTTTGCTCTCAGGGGTTGGGGGACTGATTCCATTAACAGCTGTAAAATATCAGTGCATTAACAGTGCAATGTTGGATATAGATGGAAAATATCAGTGCATTAACAGTGCATTATTGAGGCCACACATAAAGGTTTTATTAGACTTTTGGTTAACTAGGAGAAATGAGACAACTTTATAGCTTATTGCTGAAAGTGCCAAATATTATTTATGTTTGAGTCAAGTTCTATTTAAAAATTTAAGTCATGACTATATACTAGAATATATCAAATGTAAAATCATTCAACCAAAATGTTTCAATTAATTTTTTATGAATATTTGTGGTCTTTTAAGTATTTTTTTATCAGTAGGGTAATTCTACATTAAATCACCCAGTTCATTGAACCACCTGTCTTTTTGTTAGTTTAATATTTTGACACTTGGTTCCAAGATAACGCAGATTTAATATTGACCTGGTTTTGAAAGTGACCCAGTTTTTATAATGTTTTAAAAACATATTCTCAAGCCTTCCCGGGAAGCACGAATAAAGTTTTTAGAGCATGCAGGGACAGATACAGTAAAAGAATGAAACTTTGCTAAATGATGAGTCAAGCGAGATTGAGTTTTAGTTGATAGAACTAGAGATAATAGCTCCTTTGAGCAGCAACCATAATAGTATTTGTAAAAAAGAGAGAGAGGTGCAACTTTACAATGATGGGAAAGAGGCTCAAGCTTAGCAGATAGAGTGAGTCTAACTAGATTTACAATGCATTTTTTGACCTTGTCTAGAAGAGAAAGAGCATCATTCGAAAAACTATCCCAAATATGATAACAGTATTCCATACAGGAATGAATAAGAGATTTATAGAGGTAGAGAATGGAATCAAGAGAGAGAAAATGACGAGCACGATAAAGAGAAATAACATTAGCAGATGCTAACCAAGTAATCAATTGTATATATGGTCTCCATAGAAGACCAGTAGTAAATGATAATCCAAGAAGGCGTAAAGAAGAGGACTCAGTGAGAGGATTGCCATTCATCAAACAAATAACAAAGAAACAAATCAGGACCAAGGATAGAACCTTGAGGTACCCAAGAATTTTACTGGAAATAAAGAAGAGTGTTTGCCTTTGAGGATGGATTTAACAAAGCGGTTAGAAAGAAACGATTTGATAATCTCAAAATTTTCCCAGATATACCATATGAACCAAGCTTATGGAGAAGACCAACATGCCAAATCTTGTCGAAAGCCTTAGATATGTTAAGAGCAATAGCTCTAGCCTCCTTGCCTTCATCTAATGCACGATAAAATCTTTCAGTCACAGCAGTTAGCAAGTCAGCCGTAAACCGAGAAAAAAACCGTATTTATTGTCTGACAGTAAGTTATTTGACACAAGATGGTGTATGAGAAATTTGCTTATCAAAGACTCAAAGACCTTGCTAATAACAGAAAGAAGACTTATTGGACAATATTTGGAGGGGTCAGTATTCACCAGAGTTTTTGAAAATTGGAACAACAGATGCCAGTCAAACACTTATTAAATAGTTTAGAGAGAATTGAAGAGAGTTTTTGAGAACAATTTTGTAAGACTATGACAGGAATATTGTCTGGACCACAACCCATAGAAGAGTTTAATTGAGATATGACTTTAGCAACAGAAGCTGGAGTGATTTGAATGTTTAACAATAGGTTAACCTGTTTAATTGGAATGAAAGGAAGAGAATTGCCATAAGATTCAAAAGTTGAATTAGAAGAGAAGTTATTTGCAAAGAAGTTTTTGCAATTAGTTTTGCCTTATCCTTCAGTGAGGTAATAAGATCAGTCCCATGAATGGTAGATGTAATGTTAGACCAACCTTTGTTAACAGCGCTGTTGAAGATTTTCCAAAAGTCTCTAAAGCCTAACTTCTGAGATAAGATACGAGATTTGGTGAACTGAGAATAATGGAGCTTAGCATCTGACAGCACCTTTTCACATTGATTTCTTGCTCTATTAAATAGTTGTTTGTTCTCCAGAGAGTTGTTATTTTGAAAAGATGATTACAATTAGATAGCAGCTGCACAAGAGGGTGAAAACCATGGAGTAGAATGAGGCTTGACTTGGAACCAACAAGAAGTAACAAAGTTTCCATTCTTGCCTAATCCAGGAGGTTGCATAGGAGGCACATTTTTCAGCTGAGAGGGAAAAGACATCAGTCCAAATCGTCACAAAGAAAATCATGAAAAGAATCACAACCAACTTTAGATAATAGTAGCTAGTAGTGCAATAATAGGGTGAGTGCAAAAAGGAAGTATGAGATAAAAGATTTAAAGAGATCATTACATGGTCAGTATCACCTAAAGGAGAAAAAGAAGAAACTGAACACAAGCTAGGATCAGAGACCAGACAAATCAAGGAGTGAAAGTAAATGATTAGGGTTGTCAGGAAAGCAAGTCACAAAGTTAATTTTCTGAGTAAGAGATTGAAAATCGCAGAAGTTAAAGGCTTTAAGTCACCAATAATAATAATATTGGCTGAGGGGTAATGAGAGATGGCATGGTCAATTTGATCAGAAATTACATCTAAAAGAGTGCAGTTTTAAGAAAAAGGAGAATAGTAATGAACAGAAAGAAAGGTGAAAGAGTGAAGAGGTGCTAAGCGAAACCACACTAAAGAATGATCAAAGGATTTGAATCTGATTTCATGACAAATAGGTGATTTGATGCATATGCATACCCTTAAACCAAGCATGTGACTATTGGAGTCTTTGTGAATCAAAGGATAGTACACATCAACACTGAGATCAGAAGGCTTTTTATGTTTAATATTTTGAGTTATTTTTGGCATGATTTGAGTTTAAAGGAACTAGACTCATTCATAGATAGAGTCAAGTTTTATTATTACTATTACAATTTCAAGCTGTACCCAGAGATATCTGGAAAAGTTGCATAGCCACTGTCAAGGAGGTACTAGCAAAGACCTATGAGAAGAGTCAAGAAGTTCCAGCATTCATCATCTTTGACAGGAAACAATGTAACACAGGTTTATATCTATGCCAGCTTATAGATGAAGGAGAGGCTCGAGGCAGGTTAGCAGAATTATTCTGCTTAGCCCTAAAGTCTTTGTCTAGGAGGCCTCATACTAGACAATAACTGGATGCACTTAACATCTGCCCAAGATGAGTATTTTTATCAAGACACCATCTTTAGCCATTACTCAACCAAGAGCCCTAAGGCAGGGTTACATAATACCAGTAACATGGTGATTGTGATGATCCTGGACCTGACCTGACCTGGAGTAATTAAAAGGAGCTATTTTCTGCACACAGAACCTTAAAACATTGGGCATGATATTTTGAAAATGCATCAGGAAAAATATTAAATCTATCAAAATACTAGAGATAAAGGACACCGCAGGTTTTATAGTTGGAGTTTCTAGTTAGTTAATGAGCTCACACTGCATCAAAACAGATTTAAACTCTTAAACAGAACATTTAAACATTTAAACAGAACATAAACATACATTAAGTAATTTACAGGTGAACCATCACCATACCAGAGGTTAAGACAGATTACAAACATACATATAAATATAAACAGATAAAACACAAACATACAGATAGCAACTTATGGGTGAGTGAGCATACCAAATCAGGCTGATCACAAACATTCAGATAGCAAATTATGGGTCAACACCTATTACTTACTTTAAATGTGGACGAACCAGGCATGTGACCGCACACGCTTCCTGGGATTGCTTGTGTTTTTGTTTATAAATAAATATAGATCATAGAAATAACTCTCTTCTAATTAAGGCAATGAGGAAATAATATAAAAATCAGCATTTAGAATACTTAGCAATTGAAGTTGAACTTGAAGTTATATCGCTTTTGCAAGAGTATACAAAAATATTTTTCCAAATACAATAAAAATATACTTTAATGCAAAGTTACTAAAAAATATACACAATGTTGACTGATGAATATACAAGATTTCAGTTTTTCTAACATATAGTTTTTACAGGAAATAGAGTGAGCTTGTGGAAAATTTTGTTGGTTGGCAAAAAACAATTTCCAGTGGTGAAACTTAACTTCAGGTTCATCTTCTTTAAATTAACTTCAGCAAGTTCCATATTGATTTAATCCACCACTTTTTCAGGGGTTTGTGTTCTATTGATACTTTTGTATTTCATCTCAAAATATGAAATCATAATTTTTTTTAAGGCTAAACCTGTAGTTTTTCAGAACAAGTTACTAAAAATTTAATAAAAGTTGCAACCAATGTCAAATTCATGTCGCATATTTTTTATTTTGCCATTGCTCGTAGTGTATCTCACAATCTCATAGTGTATCTCACTTACATACTTCAAAAGTTACACTGTGCAAGCATGTATATAAAATAACACTAGATTTAAAAATATTTTTAATAAAAAATATTTTAAAGGGTTTTATCCAAAAAAATTTCTTGATGATATTTCAACTTGGTACTCAAAAAAAGCAAGATTTTATAAAATTTTTAAAATTAGTAATCATGTTTTATAAAAAAATGTTTGAAAAAAGTTTATTTAAAAAAACCATTAAGTCTCATTTTTTTAAACAAATATTAAAAAATGGTAGTTTTTATGCAAAAAAATCTACAGTAAAATTTATATAAAATGACTTTTATAAATTTTTTATAAAATCTTGCTTCTTTTGAATACCAGGTTTATATACTTTTAAAGAAATTTATTTCAGATAGTATAAAGGACCTGTCAAATATTCTAGAGTTGGAAGAGAAATTTAAAAAAAATTAACCAAAACTAAAACACAAAAAACAAAAATATATTTTCACTAAATTAAAACTAAACAAACTAAAACTCTAAGTTTATTTAAATCATGTTTTTAATTACGTTTGGAATAATAAACTTTAAATCTTTTATCTTTACTAATGTTTATATAATATTAAGCAGCCCTTGTAATTAGGATCGGCATTCGGTAATCCTGACCCACTCAGAATTTTAAAACTTAGTTTTATTTGTTATTTCAAATAGATAAAATGGTAAAATGAATGGATTATTTTAAATATAAAAAATTTATTCAAATATAAACAGAAAAAAATGTTTTATTTAAATTCTAAGTAAAATAATGAAAATAAAAATAGCAAAACATGTTTTATTTAAATTTTGACCAAGTTGATTTAAAAAAAACTCCAGAAAAACATTTTATTTAAATTCTTAACAAAATAACTACAATAAAAAAAAAAAAAAAAAAAATTTTTTTTTTTTTTTTTTTTTTCTATTAATTTGGAACTTAAATGGAACGAATGTTCCATTTAAGTTCCAAAAATAACCATTTATTTGAATTGTAAATCAAACAATTAAAATAAAAATGGAAAAACTAACATTTTATTGCTAATAAATAAAATAAAATCAGAAAAACTTTCATTCATTTTTCAAATATTTAAGCAAACATCAATAGTATTTTTTTTTTCTGTAGATTTTATGTAAAAATGTTTGTCAATTTTTCGAAACCTGTTTCAAAATTGTGTGTTGACCTGATGCTGACCTAAAACGGTTTCAGGTTGACAGTTTTTTGCCGACTTTATTTTTTCTAATTCCAAGGGCTGATAATGGGAAACCCTTAAAATAATAATTGTCTAAATAAATTGTTGTCTAGAGAAAGTTGTCATTTATTAAAACAAAATAATTTTTTTTAATAAAGTTTATTATAAAAAATGCATACTAATATAACTTATATAAGTTGTAAAAATTATTTTATTATTACTATTACAATTTCTAATGATTGTTTAAAAAATATTTGCACTTAATTTAAATTATAGTTTCCAGTTAAATACAAGCTAGTATATAACTACGCATTAAAAACCATTCATTGCTTTGTTTAAACATTCATACTTTTTTTTTAAATTTGTTTCAAAAGATTAACATTTATCATAAAAAATAAAAAAAACTGTATATAATATTCTTTAATGCTTTTTATTAGCATTGTTTTGATACTTCATTAAAAAGTGTTTCAATAATATAAAAGCATCAAAGATCAAACTTATTTAATTGTAACGGCTTTCTTTAACATTTGTCATTTTTTATGCAGTTAATTTTTTTTATCTTATTAAGTGTATTAACTTTAATGATTCTTATATAAAGTTCATTAAAGAGACTTTCTTTGTCTAAGAAAGTTGTTTATTAAAACAAAGTAATTTATTTTTTAATAACATTTATTATAAAAAATGCATACTTATACAAGCATTGGCGGGAGTAAATTAGCACGAGAGCGCAAAAAAGCTCTCCTAAAACGAACATGGCGAGCCATGCAAGTTGCTCTTCTCAACTGCTTTTTACAAGAGCTGTTTATTTATATGAAAATTGCTTATTAAATACAAAATTTGGTTTTATACTTGTTACAAGTATATGTTTGCAACGTTAATGTCACAATAATATACACATAAATAATCTTTATACGTAAAAAATTTTTTTTTTGCAAAAACCGGCCCTTTTTATTATCCAATTAAATAAATTTTTTTGACTTTGCGTTTTTTATTTTAGTTACAATGGTAATTATACTTTTGAGAGAAATACAAATACTTTTGTGAGAGCTGTAAATTGCTCCAGTAAAACATTTTAGGCGAGCAATTTACAAACGTTTTAGGGGATTTTTTAATATTGTTGTAAAGAAAATTATCAATAAAATTTAAATATGTTGTTTAAAAATAAAAAAATTTCCTTACTTAAAAATAATTATACTAATTTAAGCATACTATTTACTAATAATTTTTGCCTACTACTCATAAACTAGTTAATCATTTCTAATCGACATTCATTCTAAGATCATTCTAATAATAGTGATCAAACTAAAGATAATGAAAAAGCTTTTGTTTAAAAGCAATTCCAAAACTAAAACAATCATCTTATCATATTTTTATTATATACAGTTTACTAAAACAATTCTTTAAAATATTTTTGCTTGATTATGGTTTATCTAGCAATACATATATAGAGTTTAAGTGCATTAAGCATATTTGTATATTAGCTTTTGTAAAGGGATGAAAAAAATTTATTCACTTAAAACTGAAATAAACGAAATAGTTGAATGTAAAACAAACATAAAAAGTTACTTAAATTAAATTTGATAAAAAGAATTTACTCTTCTTAAAATGTATATATATATATATATATGTATATATATATATATATATATATATATATATATATATATATATATATATATATATATATATATATATATGTATATATATATATATATATATATATATATGTATATATATATATGTATATAGATATATATATATATATATATATATATACATTAGGGTGGCCCTTATATGATGATAAAAAATTAAATAAGAGCAATGTTAAGTCTGACCATTTTAAATGGTTCCATTTCATACAAAAAAATTATGTGTAAAGTTTCATAAAAAAATATTAATATTTAGAGGTGGCTCAACGCCGTCAAAGTTTTCTCATATACGAATTTTTGATGTCTGTGACAGAATTCAGCACATTTTGCCATCAGTTTCATACAGAAAATTAATTCTAACTACTAAAAACAGTTCTTAATTACAGAGACAAACACAGAAACAATAGAATACACAAAGTTACACATCTTCACTTAGTTGAACTAGTTAATTGTGAAGTAAGGTGGATTTTTTCACATTCGGAAAGTTTGCCCGGTTCTGTTCGATAACCTGCAGAGCATATTGCAGCTGTTCTTCGCTCTTAAATCGGCCAGACTTTGTTGCATCTTGGATCAAGGCAACTCCTCGTTCTGCATGGTCGTTTGTTACTGCCTGGGATTTCACGATTGCCTCTGCAACCTTGAAGTCATCTCTCCTGTTCCATGATTCAGGATCTTCGGCCAGGAATCCATCTGGCATGCCCAGAATAGAAAACAGGTTTCTGCTTCTTTTTGAGACAAAATCAGGAAGCGTCTTTTGTTGTACTGTCGCCAAGTCCACCACGACACGTTTCAAAGGTACTTCTTCTCCTTCCTGTTCTAATGATCTTTTAACAATTTCGCGCTTCGTAGTGAAATCCACTTCTGGATCGAAGAGGCTGAAAAGGATCAAATCTTCTGACAGGTACCAAAGATGGCCCGCAAGCTTGCGTGATGTTGCGGCACCAATATCTTGATCAGGGTAAGCCTGGAGTTGTTGAATAAGTTGTAGATCATTCCTAGCGGCTTTGTAAGCCAGAGGCGCCAAAAACCAGAACGTGATATAAACCTTTGCAAGAAATATGTTCACACGTAGGAGGCCACGAGACTCTCGCAAGGTCAGCTTAAACTGTGATCGAAACAGCCAAACCTTTATACTGTAAATGGCTTTCGCCATCCATCGAGCTTGATGCATTGAC